>NC_056431.1:11353500-11396000 GCF_018296145.1 Oncorhynchus tshawytscha | reverse complement strand
ATCAGCGCAAGCACACACGCCCCTAAATCCTATCGCTCAATTCAGTGCTCCCCTTCGGGAATAACCATATGTCTTAATGTAAGTCAAGTCTTCTTAGAATCCGTGAAGAGGAGGGTGGTCCTGATTAGCAGTTCCTCGGGGGACAGGATGTGTCTGATAGGGTTGCAAAAGCTACCGGTAATTTGACAAAGTTACCAGAATCTTCAGTAATTTTGGTAAATAACAGAAAAGCTATGGCAATGTAATGTAACTTCAGTCATTTATACTTAAAAAAATATATATATATTTAGTATACATTTTATATCTGTGTCATACATGAGATTCTAGACCATGTGGTTCAAGAGAAAATGGCCTAATTCATTTTAAAAGCATCTAATCAACAATGCCACGAGATGTCTTGTGATAGATTACATAAAATCACTGAAAGATACCAAAATTCTGGTAGTTTACTGGTAAAGTTAGAAATGTTCCAGTAATATACCCTCCCTTTTGCAACCCTAGTCCGTGTCTTCTCAAGCCTCCATGGATATTTCAGTTGATATTTCAGTACATCTATTAGTGCCTGAGTGGAGGGGTTGTTGTGTTGTTTTTCTGTCAGTACTAGGAGGAAAGCCAACCACACACACAAACACACAAATTTATTCACAGAAATTAGGAGGGCTTTTACCAGCGTGACGAGAGAAGGATGCGTAGGCCACTGATTCATTGGTTAAAAGGCCCCTTAATAAATTCCCCACTTTTAATGTTTCACAGTGCTATTAAAGGCTTGCCAGGCCAGGCAGAGCCCTGTTGCCCATTACAGATTTCAATAAATGACAATCTACGCTACGCTGCGTGATGGTGGAGTCAGAAAGGGAAGGGGAAAAAAGCTGACAGGCTTTCGGTTCGGCCTGCCTTGCAGAGCACTGCTCCTAATAGCACATAAAGACTTATTAGCCTCGGTGTTGTGTGCTTGGCGCTTAATAAGAGAGAGGCATATTGTTTCAGAGTAGCATGGCTTAAGTTAATGAATAGAGGAGCTCCTACGCTAGGGGCTAATTCACATTGCTCAGCTGAACAGGCTCCATATCAATCTGGATCAGTCACACGGAGGTTTCAAACAGAACAGGAAGCAGGGAATCTAGCCTGCTGGAGCTAGTGGAGAGACAGGGAGAAGCACAGAACAAAACAATACAAGAAAGAAATATAGAAAAACAGATGGCACCTCAGAGAATTCCCTTTTTATTCTCACTGTCTCTTTAAAAATAAAAACATTTAATGTGGAACTTGTAAATTAATTTTGCGACGGCCAAGGCTGCAGAATGAATAAAATGGTGAAAAGGAGCTTTATTTATTAACTCTCTCTGTAAGACACAACCACAAACTTATCATGCCCTGGTGTACTGTCATTCACTGTTCCCGTGAGACAAATAGAAACAGGAAATGAATTTGAGAGAGAGAGAGATGAGGAGAAATCCTGTCTGTCCATCCCACTTAAAGGAGAGGAGAGCCTCAGACATTGATCACTTCCTTCATGATGAGGATCAAGGGTTCTTCCATGACTACTATCTCATGCAAAGGGTCGTGCTGTTGCATGTGAGGGCTCACATCAGACCTGGGTTCCAATAGTATTTGTCTTATTTCAAATACTACTGAATAGTTTCAAATACGCTTTGAGCAAAAGACTGTGCCTACGTTTCGAGCAAAAGACTGTGCCTACCTTGATTGGGACGTGCATGCGTGTGCATATACAACTATGTTTTGCCTCTCTATTCGGGCACTTGGGCAAACCTTCCTCTCAAATACCTGGTCCCTTAGAACACTTACTGTTTGATGTGCCAGGAGGCTCTCCAGAGGCTTGAAGATACAGTGTGAATAGCCGAGAACCAACCCGAGGAGCAAATGTATCAGGTACTGGTGTGGGTAATAGCCAAAGCAGCTGAACCCAGGGCTAGGGGTGAATCCAGGGTTGGAGATGGAGGTTAAGGAAGGAGACCGGACCTAAGGAATGGGATAGGGCCGGGATGATACCAGTCTCACAATATTTCTTCCATGGCCAAAATGAAAACACAAAGCAGACCAAATTCTTTGGTCCTTTAAAAACCTGCTGTGTGTAAAATGTTGTGTGCTATAGCTTGAAAAATCAATCATTGTGACTCTGGATGACAACATAATGATGTTTGTTTCCAACAGTAGGGCTGTTTTCCTAAAGAAGTTCAATCCACTTAATGTTTTGTTTCCTTGCTGCAATACTGGTATCATCCCAGCCATAGCGTGGGAGAGAGCTTTTTGAAAGTGATACTCTCACACCCAATCCCAGCCCTAGTGATACTCTCACACCCAATCCCAGCCCTAGTGATACTCTCACACCCAATCCCAGCCCTAGTGATACTCTCACACCCAATCCCAGCCCTAGTGATACTCTCACACCCAATCCCAGCCCTAGTGATACTCTCACACCCAATCCCAGCCCTAGTGATACTCTCACACCCAATCCCAGCCCTAGTGATACTCTCACACCCAATCCCAGCCCTAGTGATACTCTCACACCCAATCCCAGCCCTAGTGATACTCTCACACCCAATCCCAGCCCTAGTGATACTCTCACACCCAATCCCAGCCCTAGTGATACTCTCACACCCAATCCCAGCCCTAGTGATACTCTCACAACCCAATCCCAGCCCTAGTGATACTCTCACACCCAATCCCAGCCCTAGTGATACTCTCACACCCAATCCCAGCCCTAGTGATACTCTCACATCCAATCCCAGCCCTAGTGATACTCTCACACCCAATCCCAGCCCACTTCATGAAGTACCCTCTCTGGAATAGCAGAATGGGTGTAAAAACTAAATAGTCGAAACTCCACTTAGCACACCAGAAGAAGCTAGGGATTGATTGGAGATAGAGTGAGACGTTTCCATGGAAAAAAACACTATAAAAATCTGGACATTTACACATTTAAAAAAGCCTAATGAAGATAATGAGTGACAGGCAGGGAGACAAACACCTGAGCCAGCGTCACAGACACCGCAAAAAATAACAACAGCAACCACACATGCATGACCAATCCTTCTCTTAATCAATTTGTCTCAGCCTGTGATCACACACACACACACAGTATGCCTGTCATCTTGAGTGACAGACAGGTTAAGTGAGGTGAACAGCTACAGGAGTACTCTTCAAATTTGACAAAATATGTTCCAAGGTTTAAACATAAATATGATGCCATGTTTGGGGACATCCAGGGGAGTTAATTCCACACTTGCATTTCACAACACACTTGACAGAGAATAAATGCCATAATAACTGTTTCTAAACATCCCACCATGATCCCATACAGAATGACTCCAGAAGTCTAGATGAAGAACCAGAAGAAAAGACAGTGATGTGATTTAACTGAAGCCAACTGACTACCTCTGCTCTCCCATCTCCCAAATGGCTGGGTGGGGATTGGCTCACCTGTCCATCAGTCCGGTCCACTTCCTTGCTATTGGCTGAGGGAAGATTTGTAAGCCCGTCACTTAGACTGTCACTCGACCTGTCAGTGAGGGAGGAGAAGCCATTGTGGCGCCAGACAGCTGGCTGAGAACTACAGCACTTCCATTAAGACTCAACATCACTCACTGCCAATTACGGCTCCAGAATGCTCCCAGTCGCAGGAATATGGACACCAGGGAGTGAAACTGAGCCCTGGCTGGCACTCACACAGTCACACAGAAACCCTTTACGGTATGTTGCCAGTAAAACAAATGATCAGCCAATGTTTTTTAGAGCCCAATTCATATAGTCCCATGATTACCATATTCTTGGCCGGGATAAGCCTTGTATATCTCCCGTGCAGATTCTGGCAAGTTTAGGAGAGGAAGTAGATGTGGGCCGATGTGGATGGATATCTATTTCAATAAATCAATTGAATATACACCATCACAAATAAATATATTGCTAAATTGTTTTATGCAGGCCCTAAAACATAAGACTAATAAAATGTATTTTCAAAAGAACAGAATGGCACATTTTTGTTGTTTATGTTACTGGTCTGTGCAGCCTATTCAGTGCATATGGAAAGTATTCAGACCCATTGACGTGTTCCACATTTTGGTACCTTATTCTAAAATTGATTAAATCGTTTTTTCCCCCCTCAATCAATCTACACATAATACCCCATAATGACAAAGCAAAAACAGGTATAGATATGTTTTGCAAATGTATAAAAACATTTACATAAAGTATTCAGACCCTTTACTCAGTACTATGTTGAAACACTTTTGGCAGTGAATACAGCCTAGGCTATTCTTGGGTATGACGCTACAAGCTTGGGACACCTGCATTTAGTTTCTCCCATTCTACTCTGCAGATCCTCTCAAGCTCTGTCAGGTTGGATGAGGAGCATCGCTGCACAGCTATTTTCAGGTCTCTCCAGAAATGTTCGATTGGGTTCAAATCTGGGCTCTGGCTGGGCCACTCAAGGACATTCAGAGACTTGTCTCGAAGCCACTCCTGTGTTGTCTTGGCTGTGTGCTTAGGGTCGTTGTCCTGTTGGATGGTGAACTTTCACCCCAGACTGAGGTCCTGAGCAGGTTTTCGTCAAGATCTCTCTGTACTTTGCTCCGTTCCTTTCCCTTGATCCTGACTATTCTCCCAGTCCCTGCCGCTGAAAAACATGCCCACAGCATGATGCTGCCACAACCATGCTTCCTCATAGGGATGGTGCCAGGTTTCCTCCAGATGTGGCACTTGGCATTCAGGCCAGAGAGTTCAATCTTGGTTTCATCAGACCAGCGAATCTTGTTTCTCATGGTCAGAGTCCTTTAGGTGCCTTTTGGCAAACTCCAAGCAGGCTGTTGTGCTTTTCATTGAGGAGCGGCTTCTGTCTGGCCACTCTACCATAAAGGCCTGATTGGTGGAGTGCTGCAGAGATGGTTGTCCTCCTGGAAGGTTCTCCCATCTCCACAGAGGAACTCTAGAGCTATGTCAGAGTGACCATCGGGTTCTTGCCTAGGCCCTTCTCCCCTGGACACTCAGTTTGGTTGGGCAACCAGCTCTAGGAAGAGTCTTGGCGGTTCCAAACTTCTTCCATTTAAGAATGGTGGAGGCCACTGTGTTCTTGGGGACCTTAAATGTTTTTGGTACCCTTCCCCTGATCTGTTTCTCTACACAATCCTGTCGCCCTGGAGCTTTACGGACAATTTCTTAGACATCATGGCTTGGTTTTTGCTCTGACATGCACTGTCAACTGTAGGACCTTCTATAGACAAGAGTGTGCCTTTCCAAATCATATCTCATACATTTAATTTACTACAGGTGGACTCCAATCAAGTTGTAGAAACATCAAGGATGATCAATGGAAACAGGATGCACTGGAGCTCAATTTCGAGTCTCATAGCAAAGGGTCTGAATATTTATGTTTTGTATTTTTAATAAATCAAATGTATATATTTTTTTGCTTTGTCATTATGGGGTATTGTGTGTAGATTGATGATGAAAAAAATTATTTAACCAATTTTAGAATAAGGCTGTAATGTAACACAATGTGGGTAAAGTCAAGGGGTCTGAATACTTTCCAAATGCACTGTATGGCTGCAGCATGCACATGAAATCAATTGGTATTTGGTTCATTAAATAGACAAGACACACTTAGGCTACCCTAATCACAGTCCACACGCATATATTTTATAGTAGGCTAAGAATATAGGTACCATTGAGAGCCTCTTGACTGGCTGTATCACTACTTGGTATGGCAACAGTAACGCCCTCGATCACAAGGCACTACAGAAGGTGGTGCAGACAGCCTAGTACATCACTGGGACCGAGCTCCTTGCCATCCATGATCTCTGTATCAGGTGGTATGAAAGGAAGGCCTGGAAAATTGTTAATGACTCCAACCACCCAAGCCATAGACTGTTCTCTCTGCTTCTGCATGGCAAACAGTCCCGGTGCATCAAATCTGACGCCAACAGGCTCCTGAACAGCTTCAATCCCCATGCCATAATACTGCTAAATACTGTTGCTAACAAATAGCTACATGGACTATCTGAGTTGGCGCTTGTATTTTATTCTTATTTTTGCACTGTATTTTTGCACACTCACAGGGACCTACACACTCACACACACACATATATTTATAATAACTCTACACACACCCATAAAATCATCATATATGCTGCTGCTACTCTATTTATCATATATCCTATTACTCCTAATACATACATATACAAAAGTATGTGGACACCGCTTCAAATTAGTAGCTTCGGCTATTTCAGCCACACCCGTTGCTGACAGGTGTATAAAATTGAGCACACAGCCATGCAATCTCCATAGACAAACAAGAAGGGAGAAAAGCTTTACAGTTTTAAAGCTAATTTCCTGCAGTTCTACACATTTTGACATGACTTATGCCATGTTAATATGATGAGTTACGAACAAAATCAACAGGGGGCCCTGACTGGGTAGGTCTACATTATATTCACAGTACATGATCCTTGGTTGGCTGAGTGAATTTTTGGGGGGGACATTCAAGTCGTCAATGTTTTGCTATAACTAGCAGCAAGATAGCCTAATGTTTGAACTTTAGAGTTTGTGACGCAATAGGGTAAATGCAGATGGGCAACCCTCAGACTATTTATTTCTATCCGCTATGCTGCATCAGGTGGGCTACATCATGTGACAATGCTTATTGATAAATAGTAGGACTGGGACGATACCAGTATTGTGATATCTTTTCCATGGCAAAAATGAAAACAGGAAGCAGATCTAACTCTTTGGTCCTTTAAAAACCTGCTGTATGTCAAATATTTTGATCTGTATCTTGGAAAATAAATCAATGTGACTGGATGACAACATAATGATGTACGTTTTCAACATTAGGGCTGTTTTCCTAAAGAAGTTAAATCCTCTTTGCGATTTGTTTCCTTACCATGATACTAACGAGTATCGCGATACTGGTATCATCCCAGCCCAACTAAATAGCACACCTGCCTGACAATATGGACCAATCGGTTATATTGGGCTCATTTCTGGAGGGGGAATGATGTTTTATTTTTCACTTATGATTAGAAAGTCCTTTTAAAAAGTAACCAGAACTGACCTTCTCACAGTCATTCTCCCTCCAAAATTGCAAGTCCCTCCGTGATGTGTAGTATGCTGTGTGCGTTTGACAGTGCTGTGTGCCCCCCACCTCCCAAATTCACATGTAACCATTGGGTGTCTTACCTCATCCAGTTCAGAGATGTAGATGGGTTTCTCCTCAAAGCCGATGGACATGGGATCACTCGGAGGAATCTCCACCTCTTCATACATCTTATTATTCTCTCTCTTTATCCCCTCTGGTAACATCAGCTGAACACAACACAAACACATCCCAAATATTAACAACGCACCGCATTACATAAAGGACATTTCCACCCCAATATATTTATTACCAACTGAACTACATAATATTAAACATTTTACACTACACATAATAAAACAACAAACAGTGCCTCAACCTGAAAACAAACACATTCAAAACATTGCAAAAGTCATGTTCAGATTTGAAAATGTATCAACTTTCCAGTGAACATCATTTCCCAGACCTGAATCCAATCGAGAATCTCTGGAAAGAACTGAAAACTGCTGTTCACAAATGCTCTCCATCCAACCTCACTGAGCTCAAGCTGTTTTGCAAGGAGGAATGGGAAAAAAATGTCAGTCTCTCGATGTGCAAAACTGATAGAGACATACCCCAAGCGACTTACAGCTGTAATCGCAGCAAAAGGTGGCGCTACAAAGTATTAACTTAAGGGGGCTGAATAATTTTGCACGCCCAATTTTTCAGTTTTTGATTTGATAAAAAAGTTTGAAATATCCAATAAATGTCGTTCCACTTCATGATTGTGTCCCACTTGTTGTTGATTCTTCACAAAAAAATACAGTTTTATATCTATGTTTGAAGCCTGAAATGTGGCAAAAGGTCGCAAAGTTCAAGGGGGCCGAATACTTTCGCAAGGCACTGTATGCTTAATGTGTCGTTGGTTGTGATTGGGGATGGATACTAGAGTTGAGAGCTGTTAGACAGGAGAGGTGTGGAGATGTGAGGCGCTGCAGTAATACTATTCTCTGCTAATGTAACGTGGCTTACCTCTCTGTTAATCTCTTCCCTCACACTCTGCCGGATTCGGCCCGGATAAGTTTTTAATTAAACAGATCGCTGCGCCGCTTTTTTATCCTCTGAAAGTAAACTTTCAGAAAGATCCTTTCTTATTTATTTTTTTCAGAAGAAAATGTGACCAGGAGCCGTGTTTTTTTTTTCTTATAACCTGCAGCCGAGCAGTGATGACAAATGCAGGAGGGTGTTTCCATATGGAAAGAAGATCACAGGGGGAGATGTAGAAAAAGAAGTAAAGCAGAGAGAGAAGGAAAATGGGAAAAAGAAGGGAAAGAGATGAGAAGAGAGACAGAAGAGAAAGAGATGGGAAAAGAGACAGAAGAGAAAGAGATGGGAAGAGAGACAGAAGAGAAAGAGATGGGAAGAGAGACAGAAGAGAAAGAGATGGGAAGAGAGACAGAAGAGAAAGAGATGGGAAGAGAGACAGAAGAGAAAGAGATGGGAAGAGAGACAGAAGAGAAAGAGATGGGAAGAGAGACAGAAGAGAAAGAGATGGGAAGAGAGAGAAGAGAAAGAGATGGGAAAAGAGACAGAAGAGAAACAGATGGGAAGAGAGACAGAAGAGAAAGAGATGGGAAGAGAGAGAAGAGAAAGAGATGGGAAGAGAGACAGAAGAGAAAGAGATGGGAAGAGAGACAGAAGAGAAAGAGATGGGAAGAGAGAGAAGAGAAAGAGATGGGAAGAGAGACAGAAGAGAAAGAGATGGGAAGAGACAGAAGAGAAAGAGATGGGAAGAGAGACAGAAGAGAAAGAGATGGGAAGAGAGACAGAAGAGAAAGAGATGGGAAGAGAGACAGAAGAGAAAGAGATGGGAAGAGAGACAGAAGAGAAAGAGATGGGAAGAGATAGAAGAGAAAGAGATGGGAAGAGAGAGAAGAGAAAGAGATGGGAAAAGAGACAGAAGAGAAAGAGATGGGAAGAGAGACAGAAGAGAAAGAGATGGGAAAAGAGACAGAAGAGAAAGAGATGGGAAGAGAGACAGAAGAGAAAGAGATGGAAGAGAGACAGAAGAGAAAGAGATGAGAAGAGAGACAGAAGAGAAAGAGATGGGAAGAGAGAGAAGAGAAAGAGATGGGAAGAGAGAGAAGAGAAAGAGGAAGAGCTAAAGAGAGCGAGATTGAGTGTGGTGGTTCACCTCTGAGCTCTCATCTCCTTGGGGTCAAAGTAGAGGTCAAAAGAGGATTCGGTGACATCCCAGCATCTCTCCCCCTCTTCCTCATCTCTTTCTCCTTCCCCGACTGGATGGTCACCTGACAGCCGTAGGTGGGCTTGTTGCTCCCCTCTCCTCCGCCTCCTTTACGGCTACCATCTAAACACAAGAATAACAGAGACATCAGTAAAATATTACAAACCGACAGTTGGGTCATCACTGATACATTCAATGTTTCTTTGAGCTAGGCTACTATGTTGTCTTGTGTAATTGAGCACTCATAATATGGTAAGTAAGTTTGGAACAGCATGTGCAGTACTGTAATACACAATTTGCCACCGCCTATTGTATACCACCTATACCATACCGCCTATATTATAGCTGAAGGTCTAGGTGAAGTCACCCCACCGTCTACTCTTCAGCTGTGCTGTTTATCAGACATGGTTGCTAGACTGGTCAATAGTTAATGGTGAGAGCCGAGCTGCGATGCAACAGGACTGACAAGTGGCTGTGTGTGTTTTTCCAGACTGAAACAACCATATCTGTTCAGATTCTGGTTGCCACCAGGTGGAAAGGACAATTTGTAACCCCAGGACCTCAGCATTAATTCATATTGTAACGTGTGTGTGTGTGTGTGTCCTTTACTTAACCTGCATGGTTAAGGGCCCACAGGAGACCACCAGCTCAGCTTGTTGTTGAGCAGGGAGAAAGAGCATCACAGGAGCAAAATAAACCCTAACAGCATACAAGTACAAGTGACGTGAGTAAAATCTATAACTACTTCAACAGAGGACCTACAACCCCAGGGTGGTCTAGACCTTTATCTTTCTAGTGTGTGTGTGTGTGTGTGTGTGTGTGTGTGTGTGTGTGTGTGAGTGTGAGTGTGAGAGAGTGTGTACTAGGGTTTAATATTTTCCAGAGAATTTACCAATTTTTCTTCCTGAGAAAATTGCAAGAAATTACCAGTATCCTGGTATTCCAGTTGAAACCAGAAGTGCTATTTAAAAGCATATAATACAACCGAGAGAAAAAAACTGACGTGATTATACCACTGTAAATGGAGAAATACACACATGGATCTAACGTAGCCTAGTTTTAAATGACTATTTTACCCAAGTAATCCATTGGTTTTGTTGTTTTCAGTAGTCCATAGTAGACAAATTCACAAAATATTTTGAGATGAGACAATGAGTCTAGATTTCTAGGTTTGAATGTCCTGATTATTCCTGATGTTCCCAATTGCCCATTTGAGTAAATTCTCCCAACATTCCCCTCTAACTGGATTGAGTGGACGGTGTGTCGACTTGGTTCAACACATAGATTATTTCGCAGAAAATAATGTTCCTTGAATTGTCAGAGTTTACTGTGACGAAAAGTAGCTAACAGCCATGCTCTGTGTTCTCTCATGTCTCGTCATTGAGCAGAGCAGCACAAGAGGAGCTGATGCTATATACACAGACATCCAGAGCCGCCATGAGCAGAGCTCATGCACAACGAGCAAGTGACAGACGGAGAGGAGCAGCTAATGGATTTAATAACGAACAAAGTTATTTCTAATTTCGGGTTTTGGGCAAAAGCAATCGGGCCTGGGTAGGGTAGGGCCTGAACATTGCAGGCATAGGTAGGACTCAGGCAGGGCTCTATTAAACATCTCAGCAAATCATTTGAATTACACCTCCACCGGTGGTTGAACATCCCAAGAGAGTCAGCTAGAATGTGCTGCTTTAAGTCTCGCATGGTGACGTCATTTGACTTTTTGACAGACGAGGTGTTTCGATATCTAAGATGCAACCATATGATAAATGAAATTTCGAGACCGTATGCATGGTGGATTGACTAGAAATACACATTAAAATGGATTTAGGGTAAAATTCCCCTTTAAGGTAGCCTAGGCCTATGAAGCACTTTTGGCCGACTGCTCAAATATTATGAGGTCCAGTGAAAATGACATTTGTTTTAGCCTACCTCAGCATTTTCCCGCCTTTGTACCTGGCTATCGGGGGGATTTGGGAAGGTGGTGGGTGTTTTTACTTCATTATAACCCGCTTATTGTGGTGACTGTCGCAGGGAACATCAGCTTCTAAACAAACAGGCCTAAACTAGCGGAGATTCAGCACCATGGATAGCTCAGTTAATCAACTGCCCACAAATCTGACCAGCAGCCCACCGTGTGGCCGCTTTTGTAATCATAACATCATGAAACAATGGTGCAAATGTAGATTTCCTCAAGCGCTTTTGTGGACACAGTATCTGCCGTTTTGTGATTAGCACCCGCTGATGATTGATCATGCAGATAGCAGAGCAGGCCACAGAGAAGCCAGAGATGGACACAAAATAGAATTTAACAGTTCAATTTCACGTCACGCTGTTCATATAAATAATGTATTATAATGTACCGGTTTCTCGCCATTATGTATCCCTGGAAACGAGAATGTTGTGAGAGAGTGTGGCACAGCGAGTGTTAAAGCCCCCAGAGACTGCCTCCCTGACCGAGTCACAACAGTTCAATAGAAGACAGAATTGCTCTTGAAAACAGATGAGATGTGATGATTGCCCTGAGGTCTCGGCTGATTGTCTGAATGATCTTATCTTTATCTCCTCTAACGGCTCTAGCTGCTGCACCCCCCTCCCCCAGTACCTCTCTTCCCCTCCTACATCTCTTCACTCCAACATTCCCTCATTCTTGATGCGCCTCTTCCTCTAGCCTAATCTATTCCCTCTCACCCCCTCTCTTTCCAGCTCTCTCTCATCAACTCCTACAACAGCTTTCAGAACAGGGATTGCCACCAGGACTCATGCAATTTTTTACATTTTCAAAGTACGACTAGGGCTGGAATATTCAATGTATAACCGCAAAGGTTATGGATGAAGACCGTCATGAAAATAACCGTCATAGATGTTTAAAAAATATATAATAAAATAACTTCTGTGCGTGGAACGCACCTGAAGACGGGCGGGCGGGGCATTCGTGTGGTTGAGTCCGTTTCAGCCGTTACATGGACTCTTAACAACGTGATGAAACGTTGTTGCTCCTTGCTGAAACAAGCAAATTAGACTTCAGTTGCCTAGGCAACGCACGCCACAACGCAGCAGCAGACATAGAAAATAGAATGAATAGAGCATGCTTGGAAACTCTAAACCTGGTTTGACTGGTAAACTCATGGGTAGCCTACACTCAACAATAGTCCAAGTTGATATTCACACAATAATTAGGAATTTCCCCTCACCCACGCCCACAAATTGGGGAAAACATTCTTTCCATTGATGCCCAGTTATACAGAAATAACAAAACATGCCAAAAATCAGGGCAAAAATCCCAACCTACAGTTTGCAATGCTCCCATGTTGGGAAAAAGAGCCTGTGAAAAGAGCCCTGTGGCTTCAGGCTATTTGGTGTGGGATAGTAGGAAATGTGGGGACCCGGTGTCCTAGTACGCTACAGTTGTCTGTGTGTGTGTAATACATTTAATCTCAGGTAAGACATTTAACTTGTTTAGTGTAGTCCATTTGTAACTCCACTCACTACATGAACCTGTAAAGTCTGTTTGTTCGTGTTGTTGGTCTAGGCTAGCTTAATGTTCCTGACGGTAGCTAGCTAACACTCACTCAGGTGGCTGCTAGCACAGTCATAAAAAGGGGCATTTGGGAAGCCCTACAATATTGCGATTTTCTAAGTAGTGAGAATGCTCGGGAGCAGGCAACGTTGAAAAGTAATCTTCAGACATGTTGTACTTTTCTTAATTGTACACTGAACAAACACAACATGTAAAGTGTTGGTCCCATGTTTCACGAGCTGAAATAAAAGTTCACAGAAATGTTCCATATGCACAAAGTTTATTTTGCTCAAATTGTGTGAACAAATTTGTTTACATCTCTGTTAGTGAGCATTTGTCCTTTGCCAACATAATCCATCCACCTGACAGGTGTGGCTTATCAAGAAGATGATTAAACATCATGATCATTACACAGGTGCACCTTGTGCTGGGGGGGGGGCAAAAAAAGGCCATTCTAAAATGTGCAGTTTTGTCACAACACAATGCCACAGATGTCTCAAGTTTTGAGAGAGCGTGCGGTTGGAAAGCTGACTGCAGGAATGTCCACAAGAGCTGTTGCCAGATAATTTTTGTTTTATTTTTCTACTATAAGCCGCCTTCAACGCCGTTTTATAGAATTTGGCAGTACATTCAACCGGCCTCACAACCGCAGACCACACGTTACCTTGCCAGCCCAGGACCTCCACAACCAGCTTTTTCACCTGCAGGATCATCTGAGGCCAGCCACGTGGAGAGCTGATGAAACTGTGGGTTTGCACAACTGAAGACTCTGTCAGAAACCGTCTCAAGGAAGCTCATCTGCATGCTCGTCGTCTTGACCTGACTGCAGTCAGGCGTTGTAATCAACTTCAATGGGCAAATGTCCACCGTTGATGGCTCTACAGGGATGAATCCCAGTTTCAACTGTACCGGGCAGAAGGCATGTATGGTGTTGTGTGGGCGAGCGGTTTGCTGATGTCAACGTTGTAAACCCTGTCCCATGGTGGCTTTAGTGTTATGGGATCGGCAGGCATTAGCTATGTATACCGAACACAATTGCATTTTAGCGAAGGCAATTTGAATGCACAGAGATACCGTGACGAGATCCTGAGGCCCATTGCCCTGCCATACATCTGTCGCCATCACCTCGTGTTTTAGCATGAAAATGCACAGCCCCACGTCGCAAGGATCTGTACACAATTCCTGGAAGCTGAAAATGTCCCAGTTCTTCCATGGCCAGCATACTCACCAGACGTCCCCTATTGAGCATGTTTGGGACGCTCATGTGAATTCCATAGATTAGGGCCTAATACGTATATTTCAATTGACTGATTTCCTTATATGAACTGTAACTCAGTAAAATCTTTGAAATTGTTGCATGTTGCGTTTACATATTTTTTCTGGGTAGTTTTGTAATTGACTAAAACAAGCAGACAACAAGAACATTTTGTTTAAAAAAGGTGAAGTTCTTGCTGTGAGCCAAATGGGGTAACCACAGGTTGTTTTCCCCACAGGCGGGCAGGACCGTGACGCTCCATCTATCTAATACCGACTGGGACTATGGCTACCAGGTATTGTGATGTTATAATTTCCATGGTAATGTAAAATTGCATTCAAATTATGTGAGCTGATGTGGCTTATGTAATGGACTGTATTTTTTGTAATGTCAGTTGAATCAACAAATCACAATACACATGTTTTACTTTCTGCTTTGTGCCTATGGGTACACTCACAATGGCAGCCATTCCACCCATTATGCCATCATTGACTTGAATGGGGATGCCTTTTCAAATCATTATATTTCAATTCCAGCACAAGTAGTGAGGACTGGAGAAAATATGCTTTAAAATGTTTTATATATTATGACGACCATGGTCATTTGGCCAATTACTGTTACCTAAAATTCCATGACCGTCACAGCCCTATGTACGACAATTTTCCTCAAACATAGCCTACAGTACACAGAATCAGACATGCACAGACAAAGTAATTTACATGCAAACAGGATGGAATACTTACACTGGGGATGGGGGGACATGACCGACCCCCCCACCCCTCCAAGAAGGAGAGTGATGAAGTGCTGCATCAGATGATCAGGCCTCCACAATCACCCGACCTCAACCCAATTGAGATGGTTTGGGATGAGTTGGACCGCAGAGTGAATGAAAAGCAGCCAACAAGTGCTCAGCATATGTGGGAACTCCTTTAAGACTGTTGGAAAAGCATTCCAGGTGAAGCTGGTTGAGAGAATGCCAAGATGACAGCTTTGCACATGCAAGGCAAAGGGTGGCTACATTGAAGAATCTAAAATATATATTTGTTTAGTACTTTTTGGTTACTACATGATCCCATATGTGTTATTTCATAGTTTTGATGTCTTAACTATTATTCTACAATGTAAAAAAATAGTAAAAATAATAAAAACCCTGGAATGAGTAGGTGTGTCCAAACTTTTGACTGCTACTGTATATCACCAGGAGTAACATTTATAATCTGCTATGTTTATTTGGTTACGGTAATTTATGTTAATACATTCAATATATTATTATTACAGTCATTTACCGTTCTCATTGTTAGAGTGGACATGTGTTTTGCAGAAATCACAACCTTCAAGCTACACTTGAATGAAATAAACTAAAACCTGTTTCTCACCATTTACGGGTTTTGTCAATTTATTAATTGTCTCTTTGAAAAGCTCCTGTCAATGTTGAATAAGAACGCACACCTGATTACGCATATCGAAGTAGGACTGGTCTAACCTGGCCTGCGCACAAATGTAGGCCTATAAATGAGCCCATTTGGGGTTGTCTGATAGTATTTCTGATTGTCTTAATTTAGCACCACTGTGTGGCGCTTCTCAAAGTACTTTTTCTTCACCTCAAACAGCAAGTAAACAAAGTCTGTTTTTAGAATCAATTGAGAATGACAAAAGTTCCTGAAAGCATTTGAACAATATTTCCAGCTCTCTCCCTTTCGATAACCACTTGGCATGAAAGGGAAAAATGTAATGCTCTGATCCAGTGAAAACATCATAAAATACTTGATTACTTCTTATCCCTTGCACAAATAGCCTACAGCTGTGTCTGTCCTGAGCTCATTGGCATGGGAAACTCTGGGGGTCCAGAATATTTTATACAATGTCTCAAGTTTGCTAGCACAAGTTTTGGGGCGACCCAGTTGATACGTATCAAGTCTGTTGCAGACAGGCCATGCGTAGTCAATGTGATTTATAGGATATTTATTTCATATCAGGATATTTTCTACCTGCAGGCTGCAATGTGTTTGTGTTGGCTTTATGTAGGCTATTTTTACATAGTTTGCAATGGCAATAAAAGTTACTTTTAGACTGGTATAATTTTCCTTTAGATATAATGTAGATTAACCTCAGAGAATGATGATGAGATACAAAGACTATTACAAATTAACTGAAACTGTTCCACGAATTTGCGCATATGAAAATCATAACTGGCAGGCAGATTGGTAGAAATGGTAAGATAAATTGGCGCTCCAAATGGATAAGGTTGCCGGCCGCTGGTGTTGCCCATTACCGGCAAGTTCAGGAGCATAATGGCAGAATTTGCGAAGACCAGTAGCAGAAGGAGGATAGGGAACAGGTTTTTTTTCTTCTGGTTAGGCTATCTTGATCTCTGGCTCCCTCTTCATTCATTTGTGTGTCTTAATTATTTCATCAATAAGCATGCTGAAAGCAGAAGACAAAAGAAAATACTAATTTTGGTCGACCAAGATTATTTTTATTTGGGGACAGCCCTAGTAGAAATGCAGGAAATGAGCTTTAGATAAAGCCCCCCCCCCAAAAAGTCTGAGGGAGGACCCCCATACCCCTCGCTAGGTTACTCCCCCACGCACGCACTTCTAAAACCAAAGTTGCACCCCTGCATGCACAGAAAGAAAAACAAACAAAATCACACAGACATACACACACAAACAGACTGATAGACAGACACAATTGGAGGCTATTCATGTCAGGTTTGAACTGACAGCTGGTTCTGGCTGGAACCACCAGTACCAACCCACCTGCGGCAGCTTCAGGGATCCCTACTAAACTGGATACAAACTCGAACACACACACACTAAAACAAACACAGCTGTAGGGTTCACATGGCTACTAGACTGGGCAGGTTAACCACAGACGTCTTCCCTTCCCGCCCAGCGAGAGAGGCTTGGCTCCAGTTGCCAGATGCCAATCTTGACCTGCTAATTAGACTCTTCCTCATTACTACTGCTGCTTGGTTAGTTATGAGCAGAAAGGCAGGTTTAATTGGAAGCTCTACCTTACGACAGGGCACACTTCCAATCACCCCCTAACCAGTCCTTCTTTACTGTCTGCTGGGAATAATATCGCACGCAGGGATTATTGTAAGCTAGGGTCGATATGGAGACTGACACCACTGTCCTCACAAGACGCAGGCCTCCTAATTGTCCCTAGAATTTCTAAGCAAACAGCTGGAGGCAGGGCTTTTTCCTATAGAGCTCCATTTTTATGGAATGGTCTGCCTACCCATGTGAGAGACGCAAACTCTGTCTCAACCTTTAAGTCTTTACTCAAGACTCATCTCCTCAGTGGGTCAAACGATTGAGTGTAGTCTGGCCCAGGAGTGTGAAGGTGAACGGAAAGGCTCTGGAGCAACGAACCGCCCTTGCTGTCTCTGCCTGGCCGGTTCCCCTCTTTCCACTGGGATTCTCTGCCTCTAACCCTATTACAGGGGGCTTAGTGACTGGCTTACTGGTGCTCTTTCACGCCGTTCCTATGAAGGGTGCGTCACTTGAGTGGGTTGAGTCACTGATGTGATCTTCCTGTCTGGGTTGGCACTCCCCGTTGGGTTGTGCGGTGGCGAAGATCTTTGTGGGCTATACTCGGCCTTGTCTCAGGATGGTAAGTTGGTGGTTGAAGATATCCCTCAAGTGGTGTGGGGTCTGTGCTTTGGCAAAGTGGGTGGGGTTATATCCTTCCTGTTAGGCCCTGTCCGGGGGTATCATCGGATGGGGCCACAGTGTCTACTGACCCCTCCTGTCTCAGCCTCCAGTATTTATGCTGCAGTAGTTTATGTGTCGGGGGCTAGGGTCAGTTCCCTACCCCGGTCAACAGCACTGCACCCCCCACAGCAACTCACCCAAGTCTTCCCCATTTCTCCTTCTCCCAAATCCAGTCAGCTGATGTTCTGAAAGAGCTGCAAAATGTGGACGCCTACAAATCAGCCGGGCTAGACAATCTGGAACCTTTCTTTCTAAAATGATCTGCCGAAATTGTTGCAACCCCTATTACTAGCCTGTTCAACCTCTCTTTCGTGTCGTCTGAGATTCCCAAAGATTGGAAAGCAGCTGCGGTCATCCCCCTCTTCAAAGTGGGAGGCCACTCTTGACCCAAACTGCTACAGACCTATATCTATCCTACCCTGCTTTTCTAAGGTCTTCGAAAGCCAAGTCAACAAACAGATTACCGACCATTTCGAATCCCACCATACCTTCTCCGCTATGCAATCTGGTTTCAGAGCTGGTCATGGGTGCACCTCAGCCACGCTCAAGGTCCTAAACGATATCTTAACCGCCATCAATAAGAAACAATACTGTGCAGCCGTATTCATTGACCTGGCCAAGGCTTTCGACTCTGTCAATCACCACATCCTCATCGGCAGACTCGATAGCCTTGGTTTCTCAAATGATTGCCTCGCCTGGTTCACCAACTATTTCTCTGATAGAGTTCAGTGTGTCAAATCTGAGGGCCTGTTGTCCGGGCCTCTGGCAGTCTCTATGGGGGTGCCACAGGGTTCAATTCTTGGACCGACTCTATTTTCTGTAAACATCAATGATGTCGCTCTTGCTGTTGGTGAGTCTCTGATCCACCTCCACGCAGACGACACCATTCTGTATACTTCTGGCTCTTCTTTGGACACTGTGTTAACTAACCTCCAGACAAGCTTTAATGCCATACAACTCTCCTTTCGTGGCTTCCAATTGCTCTTAAATACAAGTAAAACTAAATGCATGCTCTTCAACCGATCGTTGCCTGCACCTGCCCACCCGTCCAACATCACTTCTCTGGACGGTTCTGTCTTAGAATATGTGGACAACTACAAATACCTAGGTGTCTGGTTAGACTGTAAACTCTCCTTCCAGACTCACATCAAACATCTCCAATCCAAAGTTAAGTCTAGAATTGGCTTCCTATTTTGCAACAAAGCCTCCTTCACTCATGCTGCCAAACATACCCTTGTAAAACTGACCATCCTACCGATCCTCGACTTCGGCGATGTCATTTACAAAATAGCCTCCATTACCCTACTCAAGAAATTGGATGCAGTCTATCACAGTGCCATCCGTTTTGTCACCAAAGCCCCATATACTACCCACCACTGCAAACTGTACGCTCTCGTTGGCTGGCCCTCGCTTCATACTCGTCGCCAAACCCACTGGCTCCAGGTCATCTACAAGACCCTGCTAGGTAAAGTCCCCCCTTATCTCACCTCGCTGGTCACCATAGCAGCAGCCACCTGTAGCACGCGCTCCAGCAGGTATATCTCTCTGGTCACCCCCAAAACCAATTCTTCCTTTGGCCGCCTCGCCTTCCAGTTCTCTTCTGCCAATGACTGGAACAAACTGCAAAAATCTCTGAAACTGGAAACACTTATCCCCCTCACTAGCTTTCAGCACCAACTGTCAGAGCAGCTCACAGATTACTGCACCTGTACATAGCCCATCTATAATTTAGCCCAAACTACCTCTCCCCCTACTGTATTTATCTAGCTCCTTTGCACCCCCATTATTTCTATCTCTACTTTGCACATTCTTCCACTGCAAATCTACCATTCCAGTGTTTATTATTATTATTTTTTTTTTTACTTGCTATATTGTATTTACTTCCCCACCTTGGCCTTTTTTGCCTTTACCTCCCCTATCTCACCTCATTTGCTCACATTGTATAAAGACTCATTTTTCTACTGTATTATTGACTGTATGTTTGTTTTACTCCATGTGTAACTCTGTGTTGTTGTACGTGTCGAACTGCTTTGCTTTATCTTGGCCAGGTCGCAATTGTAAATGAGAACTTGTTCTCAACTGGCCTACCTGGTTAAATAAAGGTGAAATAAAAAATAAAAAAGTTTGTTATATCTGGAGTACTTCTCCTGTCTTATCCGGTGTCCTGTGTAAATTTAAGTATGCTCTCTCGAATTCTCTCTTTCTTTCTCTCTCTCTTGGAGGACCTGAGCCCTAGGACCATGCCCCAGGACTACCTGGCATGATGACTCCTTGCTGTCCCCAGTCCACCTGGGCGTGCTGCTGCTCCAGTTTCAACTGTTCTGCCTGCAGCTATGGAATCCTGACCTGTTCACCGGACATGCTACCTGTCCCAGACCTATTATTTGACAATGCTAGTCATTTATGAACATTTGAACATCTTGGCCATGTTCTGTTATAATCTCCAACCTTCACAGCCAGAAGAGGACTGGCCACCCCTCATAGCCTGGTTCCTCTCTAAGTTTCTTGCTAGGTTTTGGCCTTTCTAGGGAGTTTTTCCTTGCCAACGTGCTTCAACACCTGCATTGCTTGCTGTTTGGGGTTTTAGGCTGGGTGTCTGTACAGCACTTTGAGATATCAGCTGATGTACGAAGGGCTATATAAATACATTTGATTTGATATATTTTCTCTCTTCCTTGGTTTGCTCTTATCTCTGATGAGCTACCCAGAAAAGGGCTGAAAATAGCCCATATTAATATATGTAGCATTAGAAATAAGGTTCATGAAATCAATAACTTGCTAACATCAGATAAAATTCATATATTAGCCATTTCTGAGAATCACAGATAATTAATTTGATGATACAGCAGTAGCAATACAAGGCTATAACATCTATCGAAGAAACAGAAATGCTTATGGGGGAGGTGTTTCTGTAGTCACACACACACACAAGCCTGCGGGAAGGGTACCACATGAGGGAGGATATCTTCCCTGTAAAGTACAGAGATTGAGATTGCCTGCAATGACAACAAGCTCAGTCCAATGATGCTGTGGACACACCGCCCCAGACCGAGATGGACCCTCCACCTCCAAATCAATACTGCTCCAAAGTACAGGCCTCGGTGTAACGCTCATTACTTCGACGATAAACGCGAATCCGACCATCACCCCTGGGGAGACAAAACCGCAACTCGTCAGTGAAGAGCACTTTTTGCCAGTCCTGTCTGGTGCAGCGACGGTGGGTTTGTGCCCATAGGCAACATTGTTGCCGGTGATGTCTGGTGAGGACCTGCCTTACAACAAGGCCTACTAGCCTTCAGTCCAGCCTATTGTGGACAGTCTGAGCACTGATGGAGGGATTGTACGTTCCTGGTGTAACTCGGGCAGTTGTTGTTGCCATCCTGTACCTGTTCCGCAGGTGTCATGTTCGGATGTACCGATCCTGGGCAGGTGTACACATGGTCTGCCACTGCAAGGACGATCAGCTGTCCTTCCTGTCTCCCTGTAGCGCTGTCTTAGGCGTCTCGCAGTACAGACATTGCAATTTATTGCCCTGGCCACATCTGCAGCACTCATGCCTTCTTGCAGCATGCCTAAGGCACGTTCACACAGATGAACAGGGACCCGGGGCATCTTTCTTTTGGTGTTTTTCAGAGTCAGTAGAAAGGCCTCTTTAGTGTCCTAAGCTTTCATAACTGTGACCTTAATTGCCTACCGTCTGTAAGCTGTTAGTGTCTTAATGACCGTTCCACAGGTGCATGTTAATTAATTGTTTATGGTTTATTGAACAAGTATGGGAAACAGTGTTTAATCCCTTTACAATGAAGGCCTGTGAAGTTATTTGGATTTTTATGAATTATCTTTGAAAGACAGAGTCCGGAAAAAGGGAAGTTTATTTTTTTGCTGAGTTTATATTGGTCATGGCTCATGAGAGGTGTACAATGGGATTGCCTTGCAGTTCTCCAGCTGTATCCACTGAAAACGCGCAAGGTTCAAGGCACGAGGGCAGGGGATGGGCCGCAGAGCCGCGCACAGAAGACTGACCATGGGGCAGGGAGGAGGAGGAGGGGGGAGGGAGAGTGGACCCCCACCCTGCCACACTGGGTAGCACAGAGCAACACTAAGAGGCAATGCACTAGTAATGGCGCTGACCAGGGAAATGTTCCTGCTGTTCTTAGTGCCAGTCTGCACGTTCAAACTAAAACAATGTAACTAAGAATGGCATCATTATGCTTTCATTAATAAAATAATGATAAAACACCTCTTTCAAAACGCCAATGTTTATTTAGTTATGGATTCATAACTAATTACTATGGGAATAAATATCACTGAATTACAGAAATATTGTAACAAAGTGGTCTAATGAAGGTAGACAAATTGTTGCTTACTGGAAAATATAATTTTAAACACACACGGTCATGTTGTACAGTGCCATTATGGCTTATTAGCAGGTAGCTGGACAATAGACTTGCCAAGGAGGGTAGGGGGAGAATTCTATCGTCAAATGTATTTCTTAGTTAGGTTGGCTGTATCACATCTGGCCATGATTGGCTGCAATTTCAGTTTAATCCACCGGAAAATGCAAAAATAAGACAACAAATTATTATTATTATGTATCACATCCGACCGTGATTGGGACTCCCATAGGGCAGTGCACAATTGGCCCAGCGTTTCTCTCCCTCTAAAAACAGAAAAAGGTTTTGGCCTTTACAAATATTATTTTGGCCTTTATTCAGATTACAATCGCTCACTTTCGATTTTTTGAAAACGAAATAACCTCCAAAATGTTGTTACATATTATCAAGTTGATGGCACAGTCATATAGCGGCACCTACATAAAGCTGAATGACTCACTCATTCATAGCTTTGGATCAAAAATAAATAAGTACCAACATTCTTTCTGATAGTCTTTAATAAAGACATGTTTTGGTTATTCTGACCTGGACACCATGTACAAAATTATAATAGCCCATTATGGGCTATTAGCAGGACAATATACCTTTACCAACACCTCTCTGTATTTTGATACTTTGTGGATGGGGGCTCCAGAGTGGATGGGGGCTCCCACAGTGCAAAATGCTTTGCTACAGATGCAGGTTCGATACCCGTGCCGGCCGTCACTGGGAGACCCATGGAGGCGGCTTTTGGTTTTAATTTAGAATCCTCCAATCCTCTATATGTAATTATTGGTGGTGAGTTACGTCATATTTTTTATATACTGTAGGCCTACCATAGGCGACATGAGTCTCACTAGTGTTGAGTAATGTGCTGTTAAAAGTGGTGTAGGTCTTACTTATTTAAAGAGCATATTGAAGTTAGAAGCAATAGGATTTGAAGCAATAGCCTACAACTATTTTAGCACCGTTTCGTGCTGCTCTGAGAGAAGCATGGGGACTGGTATTGATAAATCAATGAAATGTTTATTTTCACTGAATCTTCGTTTGGGTATTGGTTAGACTACAATTAGGGTGAAGAAATGTTATGTTCTTAGTGTAACCTTTAATAAACTAGGCAAGTCAGTTAAGAACAAATTCTTATTTACAAGGACAGCCTACTCCTTCCTCCCAGTCGGGGAATTGAACCCTGGTCTCCCTCGTGCCCGCACGACAGGGATTATTTTGCTAAATAGCCAAGTACTGTATGTAGCCTACTCCCGACCGTCACGTTGTACAGAGCGTTTTTCTTGGAATAGAAACACCATAGTATTAATCAAATAAATTAAGCAACATTTTAAAAATCAGTCCCATATACTATGTTCTTACAAAAAAATGATTTCAATTCTCTAGTACAGCCACTATTGAAGGCTATCAAATGCTTGTCAAAGATGCCCTCTGGTGGTCAAACTAGCACTAATTGTACCAGTGGTTGGCACTTAAATAACGTGCCATAGAATTCTGAGGCACCACTCAAGCTGTGCTGCAATAAGCTACACCTTTTAAAGGACAAACCACTGTACCATGGTGTTTACAAACACTACAGGAACAAGATCATCCACATGTATCGATCACATTTTTACTAATACTGTAGAACTTTGTTCTAAAGCTGTATCCGTAGCCATTGGATGCAGTGATCACAATATAAATGTCCAGGAAAGCCAAAGTTCCAACAGCTGGGCCTAAAATAGTGTATAAGAGATTATACAAAAGATTTTGCTGTGACTTATGTGGATGACGTAAAAAATATTTGTTGGTCTGATGTGATTAATGAGGAGCATCCAGACACTGCACTTGATGAATTTATGAAATTGCTTCTTCCAATTATTGATAAACATGTATCTGTTTAATTAAGAAACTGACTGTTAGAACTGTTAAGGCTCCATGGATTGATGAGGAATTGAACAACTATGGTTGAAAGAGATGGGGCAAAGGGAGTGGCTAATAAGTCTGGCTGCACATCTGACTGGCTTACTTAATGCAAATTGAGAAATTGTGTGACTAAACTCAACAAAAAGAAGAAGAAACTGTCTTATGAAGCTAAGATCAATGATTTAAAGAATGATGGAAAAAAACGTGAGTACTTTAAATGAAATTATGTGCAGAAATACCAATTCAACTCCATCTTTCATCAAATCAGATGGCTTACTCATCACAAAACCATTTGATGTTGCTAATTATTTTAATGATTATTTCATTGGCAAAGTGGGCAAACTTAGGCAGGAAATGCCAACAACTAACACTGAGCAATTGTATTCATGCATAAAAAACTAAATGAAAGAAAAGCATTGCAAGTTTGAATTTTGTAAAGTTAGTGTAGGAGAAGTGGATTTCTTTTGTTATCGATCAATTATGACAAACCTCCTGGCATTGACAACTTCAATGGAAAGCTACTGAGGATGCTAGCTGACACTTCGCCACTCCTATCTGTCATATTTTTAATCTGAGCCTAGCGGAAAGTCTTTGTCCTCAGGCCTGGAGGGAAGCCAAAGTAATTCCGCTACCCAAGAGTGGTAAAGTAGCCTTCACTGGTTCTAACAGCAGACCTATAAGCTTGCGGCCAGCTCTCAGCAAACTGTTGGAAAAAATGGTGTTTGACCAAATACAATGCTTTTTCTCTGTAAACAAATAAACAATAGACTTTCAGCACAATTATGGAGAAGGGCACTCAACATGTACTGCACTGACACAAATTACTGATGATTGGTTGAAATAAATTGATTATAAGAAGATTGTGGGAGATGTACTGTTAGATTTCAGTGCAGCCTTTGATATTATTGACCATAACCTGTTGTTGAAAAAACGTATCTGTTATGGCTTTTCAGCCTCAGCTCTGAATCCACGATATGGCAATCTGTCTAGTAGAACTCAAAGGGTTTTCTTTAATGGAAGCTTCTCTAATGTCAAATATGTAAAGTGTGTTGTACCGCAGGGCAGTTCTCTAGGCCCTCTGTTTTTTTACACCACACTCTGCAGGCTCTAGTTTTGTCTAATCTTGATTGTACAGTCGTGCGGTCCAGTGCTGCAAGGAAAGACCTAGTTAAGCTGCAGCTGGCCCAGAACAGACCGGCATGTTTTGCTCTTAATTGTAATCAGAGGGCTGATATAAATACTATGCATGCCAGTCTCTCTTGGCTAAGAGTTGAGGACAGACTGACTGCATCACTTCTTTTTATAAGAAACATCATTGTGTTAAATCACAAATTGTTTGCATAGTCAACTTACACACAGCTCTGACACACAACTTATCCCACCAGACATGCCACCAGGGGTATTTCACAGTCCCAAAATCCAGAACAAATTCAAGAAAGCGTACAGTATTATTTAGAGCCCTAATTGCATGGAACTTCCATCCATCTCATACTGCTCAAATAAACAGCAAACCTGGTTTAAAAAAACAAACAGGTAAAGCAACACCTCACAGCACAATGCCTCTTCCCTATTTGACCTAGATATTGTGTGTGTATGCATTGATATGTAGGCTACGTGTGCGTTTAAATTATTTTTATGTAGTTCTGTCTGAGCTGTTCTTTATTAACTATTGATGTTCTATATTATGTCATTCTGTATTACGTTTCATGTTTTGTGTGGATCCCAGGAAATGTAGCTGCTGCTTTTGCAACAGCTAATGGGGATCCTAATAAAATACCAAAATTAGCTCCTCCCACCAGGCTCCTCTGCTGGTGTGTATTCAGGTAGGTCAAACATTCCGAAAGCTAGAGGTAGAAACGTTAATGAACATAGATAACATCCTTCCCTATTGTACTTGAATTAATCCTCTGTACTACACAATAGTGTGTTCTGTAATGTTGAACCCTCCTGGACGGCAGCATGTCAGTGTGTTGTACATCATGCTCTCCTGTCTCACCACCCAGTCCACTGTCCTATACCCATCTGAGCCCTTATTCAGTCAGTCCACTGTCCTACACCCATCTGAGCCCTTATTCTCAGTCAGTTCACTGTCCTACACCCACCTGAGCCCTTAATCAGTCAGTCCACTGTCCTACACCCATCTGAGCCCTTATTCAGTCAGTCCACTGTCCTACACCCACCTGAGCCCTTATTCAGTCAGTTCACTGTCCTACACCCATCTGAGCCCTTATTCTGTCAGTCCACTGTCCTACACCCACCTGAGCCCTTATTCAGTCAGTTCACTGTCCTACACCCATCTGAGCCCTTATTCTGTCAGTCCACTGTCCTACACCCATCTGAGCCCTTATTCAGTCAGTCCACTGTCCTACACCCATCTGAGCCCTTATTCAGTCAGTCCACTGTCCTACACCCATCTGAGCCCTTATTCTCAGTCAGTCCACTGTCCTATACCCATCTGAGCCCTTATTCTCAGTCAGTCCACTGTCCTACACCCATCTGAGCCCTTATTCTCAGTCAGTCCACTGTCCTACACCCATCTGAGCCCTTATTCTGTCAGTCCACTGTCCTACACCCATCTGAGCCCTTATTCAGTCAGTCCACTGTCCTACACCCATCTGAGCCCTTATTCAGTCAGTCCACTGTCCTACACCCATCTGAGCCCTTATTCTGTCAGTCCACTTTCCTAAATCAATCTATATTACATCCAGCTATCTCTAACAGGATTGGTTAGAGTGTGAAATCATCCAATCTCATAGGTGCGTGTAGTCTCCTAGTGGCCACATGCATTTCTGTTTGTCCCATCTTTCTGTCCTCACAGAATGAGCAGAGACTGGTCAGTGGTGCTGTCACTGACACGATTATCACTCCCCCCTCCTGGTTTCAGGAAACAGGACCATTCCTAATCCCTAATGAAATGCAGTCAACTGACCCACTGGGAGCTGGGGTTAACATGTCTGAATCAGATGGAACAGGGAGGAAATGAGGACTGGACCACTGCACTGTGTACTCAAGTCCCACATTTAGACAAACTATTTGGAGAATAGAAATGGTGAGAGTAGAAAAATAAGAATGGATATTAATTCATTTATCAATCAATAAACCTTATGTATTTATGTAGCCATGTTTACAGTAACATTTGTCACAAAGCCCTTTACAGTAACACAGCATGAGGAACCACTGAATATGGTCACATATATAAATATGTAAAATCCCAACAAGATTGTATAGGTCTTAACCAATTAACATTCCAGTCTGAGCTAGTGTGTGAAGTAGGCCTTGTCTGTCAAGTAAGAGGACCAGATTGCATCATCGTCCCCTTCCTGTAACACTGGAATGAGAGTAAAAATCATATAGATGAAAAACTAACTCCCTGTCAGTGCCTGTCCATCCTCTCTCTCTGACTTTCTCTCTCCCACTCTTTTCTCAGAGTGAATGCCCATCAAGAATCAAAAGGCCCTTTTGAATTTTTCATCCAGCCCTCTGACGCCCTCGCTACCTTCACAGCCATTTCCATCTCAAAGGCATCAGCTCTTCTCCTTTCTTCACAACTACATTTGGGACACGGTCACGTCTGTACCCCCCCCAGCCCCCTCTCTTAGCCCCCGCTGACACTGTGGTTGTACATCCACACCCCTCCTTTCTCTGTCTCTTCCTTTCCCTTTCATGTGGCTCGCTCACCCACTCAGTCTCTTGCTCTGTGTGAGCTCTGTGCTGCTGCGCTGGTGCGTTCACCATCTATTGGGTTTGCTAGATATGCTTGAGGAATTTGCTGCATTCAAATTGAGCTTTTTCCCCTTGTGGTTACCACTTTCTAAACAAATGTAAACAGATACTGAGCAATTAGCTAAACACGTGCTCTAGCATGTCGATAGAGGGGAGGTGTCATGACGTTTCCCTCTTTGGGTATAGCAAGCCCCATCCCCTCTCCCTGCCTCCCATTTTCCTCCTTCAACTAGGCTGCTGTGGTCAGAGAGAGGTCAAAAATTCCTGAGAAGACCCTGCTACATGGACACATAGTATAAGAGGCAGAGTAAATTTTCATAGAGCACAAAGGAATTTCTTCTACCTCACAGAACTTGAGGTACGAACAAATTTCATGTTCCGGGGAAAGTATAAAAGATCGGTGAAGAATCCAGCTACGAACTGGTCCATTTGTTACAACTTGGGGAAGCTCATGGGAGACGGTGTGGCCACATTACCATAACGCTGTTTATATACAGTGGGGAGAACAAGTATTTGCTACACTGCCGATTTTGCAAGTTTTCCTACTTACAAAGCATGTAGAGGTCTGTAATTTTTATCATAGGTACACTTCAACTGTGAGAGACAGAATCTAAAACAGAAATCACATTGTATGATTTTTAAGTAATTAATTTGCATTTTATTGCATGACATAAGTATTTGATCACCTACCAACCAGTAAGAATTCCGGCTCTCACAGACCTGTTCGTTTTTCTTTAAGAAGCCCTCCTGTTCTCCACTCATTACCTGTATTAACTGCACCTGTTTGAACTTGTTACCTGTATAAAAGACACCTGTCCACACACTCAATCACAGACTCCAACCTCTCCACAATGGCCAAGACCAGACAGCTGTGTAAGGACATCAGGGATACAATTGTAGACCTGCACAAGGCTGGGATGGGCTACAGGACAATAGGCAAGCAGCTTGGTGAGAAGGCCACAACTGTTGGCGCAATTATTAGAAAATGGAAGAAGTTCAAGATCACGGTCAATCACCCTCGGTCTGGGGCGCCATGCAAGATCTCACCTCGTGGGGCATCAATGATCATGAGGAAGGTGAGGGATCAGCCCAGAACTACATGGCAGGACCTGGTCAATGACCTGAAGAGAGCTGGGACCACAGTCTCAAAGAAAACCATTAGTAACACACTACGCCGTCATGGATTAAAATCCTGCAGAGCACGCAAGGTCCCCCTGCTCAAGCCAGCGCATATCCAGGACCATCTGAAGTTTGCCAATGACCATCTGGATGATCCAGAGGAGGAATGGGAGAAGGTCATGTGGTCTGATGAGACAAAAATAGAGCTTTTTGGTCTAAACTACACTCGCCGTGTTTGGAGGAAGAAGAAGGATGAGTGCTACCCCAAGAACACCATCCCAACCATGGAGCATGGAGGTGGAAACATCATTCTTTGGGGATGCTTTTCTGCAAAGGGGACAGGACGACTGCACCGTATTGAGGGGAGGATGGATGGGGCCAAGTATCGCGAGATCTTGGCCAACAACCTCCTTCCCTCAGTAAGAGCATTGAAGTTGGGTCGTGGCTGGGTCTTCCAGCATGACAACGACCCGAAACACACAGCCAGAGCCACTAAGGAGTGGCTCCGTAAGAAGCATCTCAAGGTCCTGGAGTGGCCTAGCCAGTCTCCAGACCTGAACCCAATAGAAAATCTTTGGAGGGAGCTGAAAGTCCGTATTGCCCAGCGACAGCCTTGAAACCTGAAGGATCTGGAGAAGGTCTGTATGGAGGAGTGGGCCAAAATCCCTGCTGCAGTGTGTACAAACCTGGTCAAGAACTACAGGAAACGTATGATCTCTGTAATTGCAAACAAAGGTTTCTGTACCAAATATTATGTTCTGCTTTTCTGATGTATCAAATACTTATGTCATGCAATAAAATGCAAATGAATTACTTAAAAATCATACAATGTGATTTTCTGGATTTTTGTTTTAGATTTAGTCTCTCACAGTTGAAGTGTACCTATGATAGAAATTACAGACCTCGACATGCTTTGTAAGTGGGAAAACCTGCAAAATCGGCAGTGTATCAAATACTTGTTCTCCCCACTATAATAGCCTCAGATATGAGGTTTACACCTAAGATGAATGAGTGAGTATGATACTGTTTACACAATTGTAATATGATTTTGGACTGTTTAATGAAGGAAAATACAATTCCCGTTTGATTTGAACTAAATCAGAGGACCGCCCCTGAGCCCAGTTAGTGTCAGGCATCCTGGGACAGCCTCTTTTCTGCAATTCCGAAAAGAAAAAAAAACTTTGAGAAATTATCATCAGACCATGTTTTTTTCTCCATTAGGAGGACAAAGGTTGTAGACCATTGCTGAATCTTTTAACCATACCACATGGATAAACTCTTAGACTATCGATACCGACAGAATAAGAACAAGTCTTTGATATTATTAATTACTAGTCTGCAGCTAGGAATTCGATATCATTAAACGCGAAGAACGACAACCGACGAAACATCCATCCTATAAGAAATGAATGAATGTCATTCTGAACTATCCCCTCTATCCAAGACAGAGAGAGAGAACGAAACTCTCCAACAGAAACAAACTTTTCAACAAAGATCCCGACGACACACTGAGCGTAAATATATTGATTGATTGCAATTGTTCCCGAATGAGTGAGCGTTCATGTGCAAAGGATTAGCATTTCAATTGTTATAATTATCACTTTGTAGTGACTTCTTAGTCGACCCCCACTTCCCCTTTTGTCTAACAAGCCGCGATGCCTGTTTAGCCCACTAGTGCACATTCCCCTATCATTTCTTGTATCCACATTTACCTTGTTTGTTTGTTTGTTTATGCATTTCTGTGAATGACTTAGTTAGTAATAAATAAATTATTTAAGACAATTGATGTATGGATGACTCATAGTGAAGACTGGGTTCGTGCAGATAACCAACAATTTACGACGTTTGGAATGAGACTAACGTGAGGTAAAGTAAATAATCCATTCATCAGAAGACTATGGATCAGATATGAAAATATCTGAAAGGTTATATTAGGAAGTTATAACCTTGTAATCTGAATATTTTTCCTTGGTGGCCCGACTTCCTAGTTAATAACAGTTACGTGATTAATCAGTTGATCGCGTAATACTAATTACAGAGAATCTTTGATAAAAACTATGCCTTCAATTTAATGATAGTAAAGACACGACAGATGTGTGTGTGCATGGTAAAGGTCTGTGTGTGTGTCAGCCGTGTGTGCGTGCGCGCACGCACCTATTGCATGCATGAATGTCTGTCTGTGTGCCTACCACATGTGTGTGTGTGTGTGTGTGGGTGAATGAGAAAGCGAAACTATCTTGCAAGTCACGTCTCGGCTCATTTTAATATGTAGAACATGTTCCATAGTACTGAGCGGGCTGGCTGACAGTGCAGTGTGTGTTTCGCTGCCTGACCATTTGTCTTCAGAGATACCAAATAGTTTGTGACCATGTCAGCAATGATTAAGTTCACCCTGAACAGCTCAAATTCCCTCAGTTTTTTTTATTTTACTCAGAGACAGCGTGTGTGTGCTTCAGTACTCAGGGAGAGCTTAGAGAAGACATTAAGAGTCTATTCTTTGTCATAATAATAATAAATATATATATATATACATACACAGTGCCTTGCGAAAGTATTCAGCCCCCTTGAACTTTGCGACCTTTTGCCACATTTCAGGCTTCAGACAAAGATATAAAACTGTATTTTTTTGTGAAGAATCAACAACAAGTGGGACACAATCATGAAGTGGAACGACATTTATTGGATATTTCAAACTTTTTTAACAAATCAAAAACTGAAAAATTGGGCGTGCAAAATTATTCAGCCCCTTTACTTTCAGTGCAGCAAACTCTCTCCAGAAGTTCAGTGAGGATCTCTGAATGATCCAATGTTGACCTAAATGACCTGCCTGGTGTGTTCCTTGTTCTTCATGATGCTCTCTGCGCTTTTAACGGACCTCTGAGACTATCACAGTGCAGGTGCATTTATACGGAGACTTGATTACACACAGGTGGATTGTATTTATCATCATTAGTCATTTAGGTCAACATTGGATCATTCAGAGATCCTCACTGAACTTCTGGAGAGAGTTTGCTGCACTGAAAGTAAAGGGGCTGAATAATTTTCAACCACTCCACAAATGTCTTGTTAACAAACTATAGTTTTGGCAGTTCGGTTAGGCCACCTACTTTGTGCATGACACAAGTCATTTTTCCAACAATTGTTTACTGACAGATTATTTAATTTATAATTCACTGTATCACAATTCCATTGGGTCAGAAATTTACATACACTAAGTTGACTGTGCCTTTAGACAGCTTGGAAAATTTCCCAAAAATGTCATGGCTTTAGAAGCTTCTGATAGGCTAATTGACATCATTGGGTCAATTGGAGGTGTACCTGTGGATGTATTTCAAGGCCTACCTTCAAACTCAGTGCCTCTTCACTTGATATCATGGGAATATCAAAAGAATTCAGCGAAGACCTCCGAAGAAAAAATATGTAGACCTCCACGAGTCTTGTTCATCCTTGGGCACAATTTCCAAATGCCTGAAGGTACCACGTTCATCTGTACAAACAATATGGTGCAGTATAAACACCATGGGACCACACAGCCGTCATACCGCTCAGGAAGGAGAAGCGTTCTGTCTTCTAGAGATGAACGTACTTTGGTGCAATCCCAGAACAACAGCAAAGGACCTTGTGAAGATGCTGGAGGAAACAGATACAAACTATATCCACAGTAAAACGAGTCCTATATCGACATAACCTGAAAGGCCGCTCAGCAAGGAAGAAGCCACTGCTACAAACCCGCCATAAAAAAAGACAGACTATGGTTTGCAACTGCACATGGGGACAAAGATGGTCCTTTTTGGAGAAATGTCCTCTGGTCTGATGAAACAAAATTAGAACTGTTTGGCCATAATGACCATCGTTATGTTTAGAGGAAAAAGGGGAATTCTTGCAAGCCGAAGAACACCATCCCAACCGTGAAGCACGGGGGTGGCAGCATCATGTTGTGGGGGTGCTTTGCTGCAGGAGGGACTGGTGCACTTCACAAAATAGATGGCATCATGAGGGAGGAAATTATGTGGATATATTGAAGCAACGTCTCAAGACATCAATCAGGAAGTTAAAGCTTGGTCACAAATGGGTCTTCGAAATGGACAATGACCCCAAGCATACTTCCAAAGTTGTAGCAAAATGGCTTAAAGGACAAAGTCAAGGTATTGGAGTGGCCAACACAAAGCCCTGACCTCAAGCCCATAGAACACTTGTGGGCAGAACTGAAAAAGCGTGTGCGAGCAAGGAGGCCTACAAACCTGATTCAGTTACACCAGCTCTGTCAGGTGGAATGGGCCAAAATTCACCCAACTTATTGTGGGAAGCTTGTGGAAGGCTACCCAAAACATTTGACCCAAGTTAAAAAATTAAAAGGCAATGCTACCAAATACTAATTGAGTGTATGTAAACTTCTGACCCACTGGGACAACGTGATGAAAGAAGTAAAAAGATTAAATAAATCACTACTATTATTCTGATTTCACATTTTTTAAATAAAGTGGTGATCCTAACTGACCTAAGACAGGGAATTGTACTAGGATTAAATGTCAGGGATTGTGAATAACCGAGTTTAAAATGTATTTGGCTAAGGTATGTAAACTTCCGTCTTCAACTGTATTTACCAACATGCCGATTAACGAGTTTGCAATTTGAAAGATAATCAGAAGTTGACAGACCCTCCCACCAAATGCCACTTATTCTTTGATGGAATGCAGAAAGTGGGGAATGTAATCATCCTCTTTTAGCCTCTCCTGACCTCTCCCCTCTATCGTCAAGGCAACTTTAATCTCAAAAGCCGACTGGCAGGCAGGTGAACTTTGACAAGCGAAAAGAGAAGAAGCCTATCACCACTTCCTCTCCATGCGTGTAATGTGAATTGTGGATGGATGGAAGGGAAGAAAAGAAAAAAACATCCCAGAAAATGTCCTGCATCTGTCTTCTCTGTGGTCAATACTTGACAAAGAGAGGAAGAGACTAGTAAGCTAAAGTAGGCCAATCAGCCCTGCAGTGTATAACCACTGCCCCAACAGTGTAAAAGGAAGTTAATACACTGCTCAAAAAAATAAAGTTTGCCAGAATTTTACGTAACTATGACATAACATTGAAGGTTGTGCAATGTAACAGGAATATTTAGACTTATGGGTGCCACCCGTTAGATAAAATACGGAACGGTTCCATATTTCACTGAAAGAATAAACGTTTTGTTTTCGAGATGATAGTTTCCAGATTCTACCATATTAATGACCTAAGGCTCGTATTTCTGTGTGTTATGTTATAATTAAGTCTATGATTTGATAGAGCAGTCTGATTGAGCGATGGTAAGCACCAGCAGACTCGTAAGCATTCATTCAAACAGCACTTTTGTGCATTTTGCCAGCAGCCCTCTGCTGTGCTTCAAGCATTGCGCTGTTTATGACTTCAAGCCTATCAACTCCCAAGATTAGGCTGGTGTAACCGATGTGAAATGGCTAGATAGTTAGCGGGGTGTGCACTAATAGTGTTTCAAACGTCACTCGCTCTGAGACTTGGAGTGGTTATTCCCCTTGCTCTGGCTTTTGTGAAGTGATGGGTAAAGATGCTTCGAGGGTGGCTGTTGTCAATGTGTTCCTGGTTCGAGCCCAGGTAGGGGCGAGGAGAGGGACGGAAGCTATACTGTTACACTGGCAATACTAAAGTGCCTATAAGAACATTCAATAGTCAAAGGTATATGAAATACAAATGGTATAGAGAGAAATAGTCAATGTGCCATAATTCCTATAATAACTACAACCTAAAACTTCTTACCTGGGAATATTGAAGACTCATGTTAAAAGGAACCACCAGTTTTCATATGTTCTCATGTTCTGAGCAAGGAACTTAAACGTTAGCTTTCTTACATGGCACATATTGCACTTTTACTTTCTTCTCCAACACTTTGTTTTTGCATTATTTAAACCAAATTGAACATGTTTCATTATTTATTTGAGGCTAAATAGATTTTTATTTTCGGTGTCACCTTTTTTTGTTCCTCCAATAATCGGTATCCGCGTTGAAAAATCATAAATCGGTCGACCTCTAGTGTCTACCTGCCCCTGGTCAAAACGACCTGGCACTTGATACCACACCTATACCACACCAATCACAGCTAATTAATGATTTATACTGCTTAATTACACACAGATCGATTGACTAAATATACATACTAATCAATTGCACACAAACTGATAACGATTTATTCTTGATTTACTAAATCCAACCCTTTAAACCCGTGGGAATTGGCCTATACGGATAGTGCTAAGTTGAAATGTTTCTTGCAGAAGAAATATGAAGAGTATATGCATAACCATGGTAGCAACTGAAAGGGAACAGTTTGGAGATTATGACAATATTAGACCAAAGGTTAGGACACAACAGTTAACCTGAAACAAGGCATCGTGTGAAAGCTTGTTCTATTGCCAACATGACTAGCTAAGTTATAAAATACTATCTTACAATTAGGCTTTCACAATGCAATTCAGGGAAAACAAATCATAATTTTGGTGCACATAAAAATAAGTCATTCAAGTGTGTGCCCCAACAAACCTTCTTCACAATAGACAAACATAGGCTCATTCTGTTCAGAACAACAACAAGGGTATGATGCCATGTCATCTTGTAACTACATCCAACATAGTGATCATAAACGTTTACATGAGTTTTATAATATGGAATAATATGGAAATGTGGCTTGCCGGTATGACATCCGTAATAAAGTGATGCTCTGCTTTGTTGACACCACACTCCACAAAGCAAGTCCTGCAGGCTCTAGTTTGATCTTACCTTGATTATTGTCCAGTCATATGGTCAAGTGCTGCAAAGAAAGACCTAGTTAAGCTGCAGCTGGCCCAGAACAGTGGCACTTCTTGCTCTTAATTGGAGGGCTAATATTAATACTATGACTATTGACTAAGAGTTGAGGAAAGACTGTGTCACTTCTTGTTTTTATAAGAAACGATGTGTTGGAAATTCCAAAAGGTTTGCATAGTCAACTTACACACAGCACTGACACACACACACTTACCCCACCAGACATGCCACCAGGGGTCTTTTCAAAGTCCCCAGGTCCAGAACCCATTCTAAGAAACGTGCAGTATTATACAGAGCCATGCGTGCATGGACCTCCCTTCCATCTTATACAGCGTAAGTCAACAGCAAACCAGGTTTCAAAAAACAAAACCTCACAGCACAAAGCCTCTCCCCCATGTGACCTAATGGTTGTACTAACATGTATGTGTGACTGATAGATGCACACACACTACATGTTCGTCTGTTGTGTGTAATGTATTTTTGTTATGTGTAGGACCCCAGTAAGACTAACCCTAAACATCAAAGCTGTATTTATTATAATTATCAATGTCTCATCTTTCAAAATACATAGAGTCATGCTAATGTACAGCATATTGCTCACTCAGACAACAAAAGTGCAAAAGTTGGCCAATTACTGGAAGGGATGGGGGCAACTTCTGGTCGCGCGATTAACCAAAATGGTGTAGATTTTTTGTTTTTAAAATAACTAATTGACAGGTGCCTGTAAAATTATTTTTATTCCATTTCGTTTAGGTTTTTTCTGTGAGCTCAGTATGGACATTGCACAGTTTTTCCTAGAGATAAGTCAGATCAAACCCGAACTGCGATGTAGTAGGAAGCCAAGTTTTCTGCTGTAAACTAACTACAATGACCACAATCCATTGCACGCTTACATGTCTGGTCTGTTTTTCTTTTACACCTGCTAAATAACAGAGAGAAGAAAGCACGATCGACTGCACGAGGTATCTCTACCTGAAAATACATGATCTAAGTGACAGTTTGAGCGGTCATTAAAGTATGCCTTATTTACTTTGAAGAACTACTAAAATAGTGTTTTTGGCAGACAGCATAGGCAGCCGCTCTATAGAGATGAGATGACTTGGAATGAAACAAAGTCATTGAATAAAACAAATGTAATATACATAACTGAAATATTTGATTAAAGTAATGTGAATAACTGATGGTTAATAAGTGATAAGCAGTAATGGGCATCACCACCATCATGGAACTTTATTCTGTGTTGTCACAGCATTCAACCCACATAATGCACAGTGCATTTTGATTTTTTATAACCAAAACTGAAAACCATGATTCTTTTTTAATAATCTAACTGAAACTACCTCAAAAAGCACTAATCGCTCAGCACTACAATCCGTACAGTGCTGTGAAGCAGAGAGCCAGAGCTCTGACGTCATGTATAGCATAAATTACTGTACAGCCACTGAGTTCCAATTTTGGCATTTAACAAATCTGCCATTTTCAACCCGTGTATGGGTACGAGTGTGAAGGACTACAAGTCCAATGCAGACGTTTTTTGGCTCAATATCAAATCATTTCTGGGTAACAATTAAGTACCTTACTGTGATTGTTTTCAATGAAAATGGTGGGAAAAATTGAAACAAAATATCTTCTTAGCAAAGATCAATTTCTCATGCTAGAATTTTGCAAGGACTGTCTGGGACTTGTCTGAGTGGGGAGGGGAAAACTGAAAACAAGCTGTTATTGGCAGAGAGCTTTGGAACTCTTATTGGTCTATTAACTTATTTACAATTTAACAGCATTCTCTCTCACACACGCAGGATAATCTCATTTTTGACTGAACTGGGCCTTTAAATTAGGTGGTTAATTTACAGTATCACAACCACTGCTGTAAATGTATTTGAATAAACTAATGGGAAATGAATGACTCAAATAGATAACATGAATCCCTTAGGCTATACAAATATTTTTTTAAATATTCAAGAAACGTTTGGAGAAACTAAAACTCCAGCCTTATATATATATATATATATATATATATATATTTCTATTTCTATTTCTTTGATGCCTGCCTACGATTTGGAACCGACGACAACCACAGCAATGTCAAATTATCCATCCTTATCCTCCCAATCACATCTTCAGCTACTCGCAGCCTTGTTCACATTTTAAGGGGTAACAAAACAACTATTAGCATCCAAGTGAAGAAAACATCTCCAAAAAGAGGAGAGAAAGCAGGAGAGACGAGGAGTGATACTGCTAGCTCAGCATGGGGTTCAGTGTATGAAAAATAACAGTCAGGCACTGGGCTCACTGTGCTACACAGGGAACAGCTTCAGTAACATCCAGTAGAATCAGTTCCATGCTGTGGGGAAATACAGACTGAAATCACTGACTGAATTCAGCTACAGGCCATGGAGGAAGTAACTTCAATATAAAACAGTCAGTGTACTCTGTAGGCAAAGCCTGGGAAACAGTGAACTACAGGGGCAACTGCCTTAATTTGAGCCAGTCAGCTCTGCTCCAAGCTACAGGGGGAGAGCAATAGAGAAGGCTGTAAATGTAGAGAGAGGATACTTCACTGAACTAAATCAAATCAAATGTATTTATATAGCCCTTTGTACATTAACTGATATCTCAAAGTGCTGTACAGAAACCCAGCCTAAAACCACAAACAGCAAGCAATGCTGGTGTAGAAGCACGGTGGCTAGGAAAAACTCCCTAGAAAGGCCAAAACCTAGGAAGAAACCTAGAGAGAAACCAGGCTATGAGGGGTGGCCAGTCCTCTTCTGTCTGTGCCGGGTGGAGATTATAACAGAACATGGCCAAGATGTTCAAATGTTCATAAATGACCAGCATGGTCAAATAATAATAATCACAGGCAGAACAGTTAAAACTGGAGCAGCAGCACGGCCAGGTGGACTGGGGACAGCAAGGAGTCATCATGCCAGGTAGTCCTGAGGCATGGTCCTAGGGCTCAGGTCCTCCGAGAGAAAGAGAGAATTAGAGAGCATACTTAAATTCTCACAGGACACCGGATAAGAGACAGGAGAAGTACTCCAGATATAACAAACTGACCCTAGCCCCCCGACACATAAACTACTGCAGCATAAATACTGGAGGCTGAGACAGGAGGGGTCAGGAGACACTGTGGCCCCATCCGAGGACACCCCCGGACAGGGCCAAACAGGAAGGATATAACCCCACCCACTTTGCCAAAGCACAGCCCCCACACCACTAGAGGGATATCTTCAACCACCAACTTACCATCCTGAGACAAGGCCGAGTATAGCCCACAAAGATCTCCGCCACGGCACAACCCAGACAGGAAGATCACATCAGTGACTCAACCCACTCAAGTGACGCACCCCTCCTAGGGACAGCATGAAAGAGCACCAGTAAGCCAGTGACTCAGCCCCTGTAATAGGGTTAGAGGCAGAGAATCCCAGTGGAAAGAGGGGAACCGGCCAGGCAGAGACAGCAAGGGCGGTTCGTTGCTCCAGAGCCTTTCCGTTCACCTTCACACTCCTGGGCCAGACAACACTCAATCATATGACCCACTGAAGAGATGAGTCTTCAGTAAAGACTTAAAAGGTTGAGACCAAGTTTGCGTCTCTCACATGGGTAGGCAGATCATTCCATAAAAATGGAGCTCTATAGGAGAAAGCCCTGCCTCCAGCTGTTTGCTTAGAAATTCTAGGGACAATTAGGAGGCCTGCATCTTGTGACCGTAGCGTACGTGTAGGTATGTACGGCAGGACCAAATCAGAGAGATAGGTAGGAGCAAGCCCATGTAATGCTTTGTAGGTTAGCAGTAAAACCTTGAAATCAGCCCTTGTCTTGACAGGAAGCCAGTGTAGGGAGGCTAGCACTGCATAATATGATCAATTTTTGTTGGTTCTAGCTGTACTTTGCACTAACTGAAGTTTATTTAGTGCTTTATCCGGGTAGCCGGAAAGTAGAGCATTGCAGTAGTAGCCTAGTGGTTAGAGCATTGGACTAGTAACCGGAATGTTGCAAGTTCAAACCCCCGAGCTGACAAGGTACAAATCTGTCGTTCTGCCCCTGAACAGGCAGTTAACCCACTGTTCCTAGGCAGTCATTGAAAATAAGAATTTGTTCTTAACTGACTTGCCTAGTTAAATAAAGGTAAAATTAAAAATTAAAAAATAAAAACCTAGAAGTGACAAAAGCATGGATTAATTTTTCTGCATCATTTTTGGACAACAAGTTTCTGATTTTTGCAATGTTACATAGATGGAAAACAGCTGTCCTTGAAACAGTCTTGATGTGTTCGTCAAAAGAGAGATCAGGGTCCAGAGTAACGCCTAGGTCCTTCACAGTTTTATTTGAGACGACTGTACAGCCATTAAGATGAATTGTCAGATTCAACAGAAAATCTATTTGTTTCTTGGGACCTAGAACAAGCATCTCTGTTTTGTCCAAGTTTAAAAGTAGAAAGTTTGCAGCCTAGGTCCTTCACAGTTTTATTTGAGACGACTGTACAGCCATTAAGATGAATTGTCAGATTCAACAGAAAATCTATTTGTTTCTTGGGACCTAGAACAAGCATCTCTGTTTTGTCCAAGTTTAAAAGTAGAAAGTTTGCAGCCATCCACTTCCTTATGTCTGAAACACAGGCTTCCAGCGAGGGCAATTTTGGGGCTTCACCATGTTTCATTGAAATGTACAGCTGTGAGTCATCCGCATAGCAGTGAAAGTTAACATTATGTTTTCGAATGACATCCCCAACAGGTAAAATATATAGTGAAAACAATAGTGCCTACTGCATAGGCTACTGTATATAGAGAGGAAAGAGCAGATCAGCATAGCTAAGTTACAGCAGGACACATATCCTAGTACAGGGGAGAACGCTTCAGCATCAACCAAGGCAGTGTATTCTCTGGTACTAACCTGGTCCCAGATCCATTTGTGCTGGACACTGATCATAGGAGTTGGCAAGACAGTAGAAACAGATCTAGGACCAGGCTAAGGGATAATGCCACCCCTCAGTATAATAACAAGTCTACAGTGAGCATGTTGTCCCCCACAAATAATGTGGCGCTCCTCCCTGTGTCAATTATTCCAACATATGTTGTGTGGAAAGACATTCCATTTGTAAGTACCAATGGAATGTTTACATGTCCAAAACAACATGACTGTAGCTCAAACGGGGCAGGAGCTATGCTTGTACAAATGTTGGTTTGGTGGGGGACAAAATGGCCCTAAAGTGTTGCTCATGAGGGGATGCATATAACAGCTCATTCCATAACAGTAGCTCAAACGGAACAGGAGACATGCTTGTTCAAAGTTTTGAATTTAAGTTGATTACTACAGTACCCCCCTTGGGCCAATCAGTGTCATTGTGTATGTGCCGGATCTCTATGGCAAGATGCATCATTCACCAAAGTTTCGCCAAAATTGGGTCAGTGCTGTCTGAGATATTGCATGTGATGAACGTTCTAAAGGACGTAGACAGAGCCACAGTTCCCTTCCAGATGTCATTGTGAGGACAGTAATACCATGTAACGCATGAGCCAGGTATTTGTCTATAGAGTGAAATCCTACTTTGCTACATTTTCTCTGATTTGTGAGAAGTAGTGGAAGGCAAGAGGGGCAAAAGGAGAGTGACTGGTCTAGTGCTGGAGATGATAACTATCTTGGACTTAAATGGATCATGGTGCATTACCTCCCCCAACCTCCCATCCTCCTCCCCCAAAAACTAGAGAAATAGTGAAGTACCTGAGCTAAGTTTAATGGGCAGTCTTTAGGTAATAGCTTTTCAGTGTATTGAGCCGTTTGACAATCATGCAGAATACGAGAGCAATACACAGCTCCAAAACAGACCTGAGGGGTAGGTGATGGGAAAAAAGAAATGAGAGAACAATGAGGGAGGGAGGGAGGGAGGGGGAGGGAGGGAGGGAGGGAGGGAGGGAAAGGTAGGGAGGGAGGGAAAAATAGAATGGAATATAAGTTATGGTGGAATGTTGAACCTTTCGTTAAAGAGGATGGTGAAGCCTTTTCACAGTTATGTGAAATGTACATAAAATTAACATTTTCCATCTTGAATAGCAGTAGGGAAGTATTTGTAATTGTATGCCTTAGTAGGCTACAGCTTTACCAACCTTCACCCATGACAAAGAGACAGGGACACTGCATTTCATACTGTTCCTCTCTGTACTAGAGTACTGGACACCATCAAAGATTTACAGAGTCTAATATTGATTTGTACATCAAACCCTCAGATAGATCTTTAAGGGTTGTTGCAGCTGGACTGTGTTGTTTGTGTTGTAATGATTAACATCCAAACATGGACCAGGTGTTAAAGGTCATGACCCCGCTGAGAAATGCATAGCCAAGAGTCGACCTTAGTGACCCTATCATACATCACCCTCTCCTCCTCCTATACTTCAGACCACACCTTCTCCTTCCATTGAGAACACCCTGACAATGATGAAGGTTGGGGGTAAATAAGTATAAAACATTTAAATTAAAAAGGCCTAATATTAAAAGCGGTCCTCCAAATGAGGGGTAGTGACAGGCAAAATAATTATTTATTTCATCATTAAAAAAAAATTCAATGATGAATGTTGGAGTCAGTAGATTTGTCTAGGTAGGTAGACTTTGAATTTCAAACCAATTATCTACAGTTTAATTTATCAACTATGCTCTACCCCACTGCTCTCAGAGAGTGTGGTGGATCTCTAGTTTCTATGGAGATGACCTGGATGCCTCTGGTGCAGGGGGTGGGGTCTGACTCACCTGGTGGGTAGTTGATCCTGTCTG
>NC_056431.1:11233500-11348500 GCF_018296145.1 Oncorhynchus tshawytscha | reverse complement strand
GTCGGCCACCCTGATAGCCCTTCTGACAACCCCCCCACACCCACTGAGGACAAACACAAGACACAGATTATACTACTTATGGACTCAAATGGGAAATATATAGAAGAAAAAAAACTTTTTCCCAAACACAGTGTGTCTAAACTCTGGTGTCCAAACACCCAGCGCGCCCTCGACCTTCTGTCTGAGGACCAACTAGGCTCACCTAGCCACATAATAATACACACAGGCACAAACGACCTGAGAGCACAGCAGGAAAGGGTGGCCACAGCACTGAAGGGAGTGATTGAAAAGGCTTCCTCTACTTTCCCCAACGCACAAGTGGTTATCTCCACCCTGCTACCACGAAAAGACTTCCACCCTGCCACAATACAGCGGGTAAACGCAAGTATTTCCCGTGACTGTGCCTCAAAACCAAATGTTTTCCTGGCCCACCACTCCACCCTGGACTTGAACAGCCTCTATGACCAGGTCCACCTCTACAAGGCAGCAGTGCCCACCTTTGCCCGAACCCTAAAGGACATCGCTCTCAAACGTATCCCCAACACTTCACACAGGAGCAACAGATCAATAGACACCCCACCCAGACCAGCGAGACACCCTCCCAGACCTGCAGGACCCCCTGGACCTACACATAGAGGACCCACGCCAAGAGGAATTACATCCAGACCACAGCACCCCCAGACACATCCACACCCCCACCCCAACCAATCAACCCCCCACGTCAACCATGCCCATACCCCATTTAGGCCCCCTCAGATCAGACCTATGCCACTCCTGCCCACCCCATGCACCCCACCCCCGCAAAGAGGGCCTCAACATGGAAGCCACTCATACGCCCAGGTAGTGAGCGGGCAAACAGTTCCAACCCTCACTCTCGCCCAAGCCAATGGCATGTACCAGATGCTCAGCAGGCTCTGCTCACACTTACTGGCCTGAGGCCAAACCATGACCAACAACATTGGACACTCTATGGAACAAAAAGCCTTCACTATATCATCCTGGAATATCCAAGGCCTGAGGTCATCTGCCTTTGGCCTAAAGAGCAGGAACCCGGACTTCACCAAAGAAATCGGTAACACAGACATTGTCATCCTGCAAGAAACCTGGTATAGAGGAGACGGACCCACTGGTTGCCCTCTAGGTTACAGAGAGCTGGTAGTCCCATCCACCAAACTACCAGGTGTGAAACAGGGAAGGGACTCAGGGGGTATGCTAATTTGGTATAGAGCAGACCTAACTCACTCCATTAAATTAATCAAAACAGGAACATTCTACATTTGGCTAGAAATTCAAAAGGAAATTATCCTAACAGAGAAAAATGTCCTCCTGTGTGCTACCTATATCCCCCCACTAGAATCCCCATATTTTAATGAAGACAGCTTCTCCATCCTGGAGGGGGAAATCAATAATTTCCAGGCCCAGGGACATGTACTAGTCTGTGGCGACCTAAATGCCAGAACCGGACAAGAACATGACACCCTCAGCACACAGGGGGACAAACACCTGCCTGGAGGTGACAGCATTCCCTCCCACATATGCCCCCCTAGGCACAACTATGACAACATAACCAACAAAAACGGGTCACAACTCCTGCAGCTCTGTCGCACGCTGGGTATGTACATAGTCAATGGTAGGCTTCGAGGGGACTCCTATGGTAGGTACACCTATAGCTCATCTCTTGGCAGTAGTACTGTAGACTACTTTATCACTGACCTCAACCCAGAGTCTCTCAGAGCGTTCACAGTCAGCCCACTGACACCCCTATCAGACCACAGCAAAATCACAGTCTACTTAAACAGAGCAATACTCAATCATGAGGCATCAAAGCCAAAGGAACTGAGTAACATTAAGAAATGCTATAGATGGAAGGAATGCAGTTTGGAAACCTACCAAAAAACAATTAGGCAACAACAAATTCAATCCCTTTTAGACAATTTCCTGGGTAAAACGTTCCACTGTAATAGTGAAGGTGTAAACTTGGCAGTAGAAAATCTCAACAGTATATTTGACCTCTCAGCTTCCCTATCAAATCTAAAAATCTCAAATAGAAAACCGAAGAAAATTAACAACAATGACAAATGGTTTGATGAAGAATGCAAAAATCTAAGAAAGAAATTGAGAAACCTGTCCAACCAAAAACATAGAGACCCGGAAAACCTGAGTCTACGCCTTCACTATGGTGAATCACTAAAACAATACAGAAATACACTACGGAAAAAAAGGAACAGCATGTCAGAAATCAGCTCAATGTAATTGAAGAATCCATAGACTCTAACCACTTCTGGGAAAATTGGAAAACACTAAACAAACAACAACACGAAGAATTATCTATCCAAAATGGAGATGTATGGGTAAACCACTTCTCCAATCTTTTTGGCTCTATAACAAAGAATAAAGAGCAAAAACATATACATGATCAAATACAGATCTTAGAATCAACTATTAAAGACTACCAGAACCCACTGGATTCTCCAATTACACTGAATGAGTTACAGGACAAAATAAAAACCCTCCAACCCAAAAAGGCCTGTGGTATTGATGGTATCCTCAATGAAATGATCAAATATACAGACAACAAATTCCAATTGGCTATACTAAAACTCTTTAACATCATCCTTAGCTCTGGCATCTTCCCCAATATTTGGAACCAATCCACAAAAGTGGGAGACAAATTTGACCCAAATAACTACCGTGGAATATGCGTCAACAGTAACCTTGGGAAAATCCTCTGCATTATCATTAACAGCAGACTCGTACACTTCCTCAATGAAAACAATGTACTGAGCAAATGTCAAATTGGCTTTTTACCAAATTACCGTACAACAGACCATGTATTCACCCTGCACACCCTAATTGACAACCAAACAAACCAAAACAAAGGCAAAGTCTTCTCATGCTTTGTTGATTTCAAAAAAAGCCTTCGACTCAATTTGGCATGAGGGTCTGCTATACAAACTGATGGAAAGTGGTGTTGGGGGTAAAATCTACGACATTATAAAATCCATGTACACAAACAACAAGTGTGCGGTTAAAATTGGCAAAAAACACACACATTTCTTTACACAGGGTCGTGGGGTTAGACAGGGATGCAGCTTAAGCCCCACACTCTTCAACATATATATCAACGAATTGGCGCGGGCACTAGAAAAGTCTGCAGCACCCGGCCTCACCCTACTAGAATCCGAAGTCAAATGTCTGCTGTTTGCTGATGATCTGGTGCTTCTGTCACCAACCAAGGAGGGCCTACAGCAGCACCTAGATCTTATGCACAGATTCTGTCAGACCTGGGCCCTGACAGTAAATCTCAGTAAGACCAAAATAATGGTGTTCCAAAAAGGTCCAGTCACCAGGACCACAAATACAAATTCCATCTAGACACTGTTGCCCTAGAGCACACAAAAAACTATACATACCTTGGCCTAAACATCAGCGCCACAGGTAACTTCCACAAAGCTGTGAACGATCTGAGAGACAAGGCAAGAAGGGCATTCTATGCCATCAAAAGGAACATAAATTTCAACATACCAATTAGGATTTGGCTAAAAATACTTGAATCAGTCATAGAGCCCATTGCCCTTTATGGTTGTGAGGTCTGGGGTCCGCTCACCAGCCAAGACTTCACAAAATGGGACAAACACCAAATTGAGACTCTGCACGCAGAATTCTGCAAAAATATCCTCCGTGTACAACGTAGAACACCAAATAATGCATGCAGAGCAGAATTAGGCCGATACCCACTAATTATCAAAATCCAGAAAAGAGACGTTGAATTCTACAACCACCTAGAAGGAAGCGATTCCCAAACCTTCCATAACAAAGCCATCACCTACAGAGAGATGAACCTGGAGAAGAGTCCCTAAGCAAGCTGGTCCTGGGGCTCTGTTCACAAACACACCCCACAGAGCCCCAGGACAGCAGCACAAATAGACCCAACCAAATCATGAGCAAACAAAAAGATAATTACTTGACACATTGGAAAGAATTAACAAAAAAACAGAGCAAACCAGAATGCTATTTGGCCCTAAACAGAGAGTACACAGTGGCAGAATACCTGTCCACTGTGACTGACACAAAATTAAGCTTTGACTATGTACAGACTTAGTGAGCATAGCCTTGCTATTGAGAAAGGCCACCGTAGACAGACCTGGCTCTCAAGAGAAGACAGGCTATGTGCACACTGCCCACAAAAGGAGGTGGAAACTGAGCGGCACTTCCTAACCTCCTGTCCAACGTATGACCATATTAGAGATACATATTTCCCTCAGATTACACAGATCCACAAAGAATTCGAAAAACAAATTCAATTTTGATAAATTCCTTCATCTACTGGGTGAATTTCCACAGTGTGCCATCACAGCAGCAATATTTGTGACCTGTTGCCACAAGAAAAGGGCAACCAGTGAAGAACAAACACCATTGTAAATACAACCCATATTAATGCTTATTTATTTTCCCTTGTGTACTTTAACTATTTGTACATTGTTACAACACATATATATATATATAATATGACATTTGTAATGTCTTTACGGTTTTGAAACTTCTGTATGTGTAATGTTTACTGTTAATTTTTATTGTTTATTTCACTTTTGTATATTATCTACCTCACTTGCTTTGGTATGTTAACACATGTTTCCCATGCCAATTAAACCCCTTGAATTGAATTGAGAGAGATACAGAGAGAGAGAGATACACAGAGAGAGAGATACAGAGAGAGAGAGAGAGATACAGAGAGAGAGAGATACAGAGATATATATAGAGAGAGATACAGAAATAGAGATACAGAGATACAGAGTGAGAGAGAGAGAGATACAGAGATATATATAGAGAGAGAGAGATACCAAGATATATATATAGAGAGAGAGATACAGAGAGAAAGCGAGATAGAAAGAGAGAGCGAAGCAGAGAGAAAAAGAGAGGGCAAGAAGGAGAGGAGCAGAGAGAGAGTAATAGAGGGGGAGACATCAGCTGGTGTGCTTAAGCCAAAAACACTAAAGCAGTAAACAAACACATCCTATGGTTCAACCTCCATCCTCCCCTCCAAACACACGCATTCAGTGCCAAGACTGAGCACCTGGTAATTACCATGCCAAAGTAAGTCTGGGCCTGAGACAGAATAATGCTGTGCCGCTTAGCCCCCCCAAACACAGCCACCTGGCACTTAGCTGGCTGGGGACAGCGAAACAACAGTAAACCTGACTGGGAGGGAAGCGATCACTGAGCAAGGAGCTGGCTAGCACAGGAGAGAAACATACAGTATTAACCATAGGGGGTGGAAATGATGTGTGCAACAGACACAATTAGTATGTTTACATGCACATTGTACAAAACATTAGGGGCAAAAAAATAAAGTATTACATTTTTTTTTAAATGTAACCTTTATTAACCAGGCAAGTCAGTTAAGAACAAATTCTTATTTACAATGACGGCCTACCCCAGTCAAACCCTACCCCGGTCAAACCTGGACGACGCTGGGCCAACTGTGTGCTGCCCTATGAGACTCCCAATGACGGCCTACCCCGGTCAAACCTGGACGACGCTGGGCCAACTGTGTGCCGCCCTATGAGACTCCCAATCACGGCCGGATGTGATACTGCCTGGATTCAAACCAGGAGCTGTAGTGTTGCCTCTTGCACTGAGATGCAGTGCCTTAGACAGCTGCACAAGTCGGAAACACCTGCTCTTTCCATAACAGACTGACCAGTTGAAAGCTATGATCCCTTATTGATGTCACATGTCAAATCCAATTCAATCAGTGTACATCAAGGGGAAGAGACAGGTTCAAGATTTTTAAGTCTTGAGACATGGATTGTGTATGTGTGTGATTCAGAGGGTGAATGGGCAAGACAAAAGATTGAAGTGCCTTTGAACGGGGTAGTAGGTGCCCGGGCGCACCAGTTAGAGTATGTCAAGAACTGTAACGCTGCTGGGTTTTTCACGCTCAACAGTTTCCTGTGTGTGTATCAAGAATGTTCCACCACCGAAAGGACATCCAGCCAACTTGACACAACTGTGGGAAACATTGGAGTCAAGGTGGGCCAGCATCCCTGTGGAACGCCTTCGACACCTTGACGTATTGAGGCTATTCTGAGAGCAAAAGAGGGTGCAACTCAATATGATTTTTTTTTTTTACCTTTATTTGACCAGGCAAGTCAGTTAAGAACAAATTCTTATTTTCAATGACGGCCTAGGAACAGTGGGTTAACTGCCTGTTCAGGGGCAGAATGACAGATTTGTACCTTGTCAGCTCGGGGGTTTGAACTTGCAACCTTCTGGTTACTAGTCCAACGCTCTAACCACTAGGCTACCCTGCTGCCCCGGAGGGCAAGAAGGAGAGGAGCAGAGAGAGAGTAATAGAGGGGAAGACATCAGCTGGTGTGCTTAAGCCAAAAAACACTAAAGCAGTATGATATTAAACTGATTAGGGCAGTAAGAAGGTTATACAGGCTTATCTTAAATCAGCGTAAGGTCTAAATGGAAGTAAGCACACGCTGAATAAAATACCTAGTTTCCTGAGCAATCTGGAATTATTAGGGCAACAGCTTAATCTGTGTTCCATCAGTGTAATTGATCTGCACATGTGCCAGCACCGGTAGCACAAGCCTCCCTCTTATGCACGAGTGATGTGAGTTTGGGAAAAACTGAAAGTAAGCATCTTAAAAATACATTTCACATACAAACTATATACGTCCAAACTCAATCAGGCTTCACAAAAATAACATGGCCGTTGTGGTAGAATGTTTATTTTGATTGCCGATTTTCTGCATTTATTTAAGTCCCATCAGGAAGCCTGACTTCAGATGTGTCCATGTAAACATTATTATTAAGGAAATCGTTTATGTGCATGTAACTGTACTCAATGAGACAACATCAAAACCCACATAGTACCTGACATTAGAAGATATGAGCATTTTTTAATATATATTTAAAAAATATATATCCTACATTCTTTTTTAATTTTTTATTATAAAGCTAAAATACAACAAAACTGATCATTCAATTCATGCTTTTCAGTCTGCAGATGGATAGTTGGATGGAAAGAGAAACTTTGCTCTTTTGCTTTTCCACATCCTCTCTGGAGACCTGGCTAGCCACCGCGGTAGAGGAACCAAACAACAGATGCACTTTGATGATGTCAGGTGACAGGTCAGCCAGGTCCTTTGTGAAGGGTAGTCAGTCTGTTTCTCTGAGTGCTGGGTCTTGGTTTTATTCCTTTCCCTCTCAGTGACTGGATGGTCGTTCCATGTCGTTTCAGAAAGCAATGACACCCACAATCTCTGATTGTTCTGAAATCATTTCTGTCGTTTGAAACAGATAAGATTTGGCATGGGGAGGGGGGGGGCTTTTGACAATTTCTTTGGAATCCTCATGTCTTATGTACTATATTTACTGAATTTGGGTGCAATCAATTAGCTTAATTTCTCAGAGATAATGTTGCAGGAGGCCTCCCGAGTGGCGCAGCGGTCTAAGGCGTCACTACAGACCCGAGTTTGATCCCAGGCTATGTTACAGCCGGCCGCGACCGAGAGACGGCGCACCTATTGGCCCAGTGTTGTCCGGGTTAGGAGAGGGTTTGGCCAGCCGGGATGTCCTTGTCCCATCGCGCACTAGCGACTCCTTGTGGCGGGCTGGTCGCATGCACGCTGCCGTACATTGGTGCGACTGTCTTCCGGGTTAAGCGAGCAGTGTGTCAAGAAGCAGTGTGGCTTGGCAGGGTCGTGTTTCGGAGGAGGCATGACTCTCGACCTTCGCCTTTCCCGAGTCCGTACGGGAGTTTCAGCAATGGGACAAGACTAACTACCAATTGGATATCATAAAATGATCTGTAACCTTCTGTTTCTTACAACAGAAATGATTTCAGAACAATCTGAGGTGGTGGGTGTCGAAAACCTTGTGCTTTTTGGAGGTGAAATGACCCTGGGACTGTGTTGATATTGTTGGTCTGTTTTTCACCTGCTGCCCAGAGAAAATATATTTTTTATGGGCACTCATGAATTCTGTCCTTGAAGTTCATTGGATCCTCTCAGCCTGGAAGGGAAGGTGAGGAGGACAGAGAAGTCCGCTGGGAGTGAGAGAGTTTTCCCCTCAGAAGGAAGGAGCTCACAGACCTAACCACCCTGAAGCCATTTTCCTTTACCTTTAAGCCTGGATGAGGCTGAGACATTAGGTGAACTGTGAACCATAGATTGTTCTAGAAAACGCATAGGCTACAACAAGCTTTCAGGAAGACAGGCAACTATCAGTGTCCACATAGAGCACTGGTTATAATACAAAATGTTGAATGAGACTGCCATGCAAGCAGCACACCCGCATACAGTAGGTCTTACAGCGGTCAAAACTATGAATATAATAACTCAATACTCTATATCCTGGTGCTTTAATGGAGCTTCAGCTCTTTTCACAAAAAACAAAAACATACCTTTAAAATCAAGCTCTCTCTCTCAAGCCACTGCTATTGCAGCGAATGTCATCATTCCAGGGGTACAAATGAGAGGTAATAAAATAATAAGCGGGGGTTTATCCTACCATCACATGTAATGGTACAGAGTCTTTAAACTTTGCTGTTGAATTTGGAGTCACGCACAGAGGAGGGCACACACACAAAGGGCACTCCACATCGAAAGATGTCAGTAGGAGAGTTGGCTTCCAAATGTCAGCTACGTGAAGAACATTAGAAGAGAATGTAGACTCAGGTATTAGTAAAACCTACACTCTGCTGTGGAGAGAAGGAAAGAGAAGGGAGGGAGAGGGACTCAAGAGGACAGAATGAGGCACTGTCTAATTCATAAGTGAAAGTTATGGATGAAATCTCATTGCCAGAGGTCTCAGCATGTGGCCGACAGAGCATGTGGCCTAAGGGGCACTCTAACTCTGACCTTTAACTGCTAACAGACAAGCACGCAGACACACACCTCTTCTAGACTGGATGCTGGATAACAGAGAGCCATTAATAAATTATATGAATTAAATGTGTGTGGCGACCTTGTGTTTTTGTGGGCTGCAGGGGAGCGAGGGAGAGAGAGAACGACTCTAAATTAAGCACCTGTATAAGAGAGATGGGAGCTCTGCCCAGAGCCTCATCAATCCATCCTTCCTCTCCTCTGTCACAACCTGGCATCTATCCTTCTGTGTAAGTGTGTTATTTTCTTGTGGAAGAAGTGAACATGTTTCAATAACACCATGGCTCAGCACAGACTAAGTGCTGCCTTAATTGCCTGTTGTTGCCCAGTACTTCTGGCTAGTCTTGCATCATTGGTAATGGCGCAAATCCTTTCCACATACACTAAACCCAAGGTCTTTCCACCCTCTAAAAACCTGAGAGAATCTCAGACTTTAAACATTGACCCTGAACACTGTTTCACTTATTGTGTGTGGCATACTGCACAATACCGCAGCCTTTATCCCGGTGTGCACGTCAGGCATACCCCAGCCTTTATCCCGGTGAGCACGTCAGGCATACCGCAGCCTTTATCCCGGTGTGCACGTCAGGCATACCGCAGCCTTTATCCCGGTGTGCACGTCAGGCATACCGCAGCCTTTATCCCGGTGTGCACGTCAGGCATACCGCAGCCTTTATCCCGGTGTGCACGTCAGGCATACCCCAGCCTTTATCCCGGTGAGCACGTCAGGCATACCGCAGCCTTTATCCCGGTGTGCACGTCAGGCATACCGCAGCCTTTATCCCGGTGTGCCGTCAGGCATACCGCAGCCTTTATCCCGGTGTGCACGTCAGGCATACCGCAGCCTTTATCCCGGTGTGCACGTCAGGCATACCGCAGCCTTTATCCCGGTGTGCACGTCAGGCATACCGCAGCCTTTATCCCGGTGTGCACGTCAGGCATACCGCAGCCTTTATCCCGGTGTGCACGTCAGGCATACCGCAGCCTTTATCCCGGTGTGCACGTCAGGCATACCGCAGCCTTTATCCCGGTGTGCACGTCAGGCATACCGCAGCCTTTATCCCGGTGTGCACGTCAGGCATACCGCAGCCTTTATCCCGGTGTGCACGTCAGGCATACCGCAGCCTTTATCCCGGTGTGCACGTCAGGCATACCGCAGCCTTTATCCCGGTGTGCACGTCAGGCATACCGCAGCCTTTATCCCGGTGTGCACGTCAGGCATACCGCAGCCTTTATCCCGGTGTGCATGTCAGGCATACCGCAGCCTTTATCCCGGTGTGCATGTCAGGCATACCGCAGCCTTTATCCCGGTGTGCATGTCAGGCATACCGCAGCCTTTATCCCGGTGTGCATGTCAGGCATACCGCAGCCTTTATCCTGGTGTGCATGTCAGGCATACCGCAGCCTTTATCCTGGTGTGCATGTCAGGCATACCGCAGCCTTTATCCTGGTGTGCATGTCAGGCATACCGCAGCCTTTATCCTGGTGTGTATGTCAGGCATACCGCAGCCTTTATCCTGGTGTGCATGTCAGGCATACCACAGCCTTTATCCTGGAGTGTATGTCAGGCATGCCGCAGCCTTTGTCCTGGTGTGCAATAAAGTCTTCCTCCTCTCCTACAAGGTTAAGGTCAGCGCTCCAGATCTCTCCAAACTCCAGATCTCTCCAGACATGTACCACGTCAACCTCACACCCACACACTAAAGGCCAAGGTTGACCTGCCGTGGAGACGAGGTCCAAAGTGGATGTGGTCTGAACCGGGGTTTAAACCCCAGAGGCCAGCTGGCTAAGATTGGAAAGCAGCTGCGGTCATCCCCCTCTTCAAAGGGGGGGACACTCTTGACCCAAACTGGTACAGACCTATATCTATCCTACCATGCCTTTCTAAGGTCTTCGAAAGCCAAGTCAACAAACAGATTACCGACCATTTCGAATCTCACCATACCTTCTCTGCTATTCAATCTGGTTTCAGAGCTGGTCATGGGTGCACCTCAGCCTAAGGTCCTAAACGATATCTTAACCGCCATCGATAGGAAACATTACTGTGCAGCCGTATTCATTGATCTGGCCAAGGCTTTCGACTCTGTCAATCACCACATCCTCATCGGCAGACTCGACAGCCTTGGTTTCTCAAATGATTGCCTCGCCTGGTTCACCAACTACTTCTCTGATAGAGTTCAGTGTGTCAAATCGGAGGGTCTGCTGTCCGGACCTCTGGCAGTCTCTATGGGGTGCCACAGGGTTCAATTCTTGGACCGACTCTCTTCTCTGTATACATCAATGAGGTCGCTCTTGCTGCTGGTGAGTCTCTGATCCACCTCTACGCAGACGACACCATTCTGTATACTTCTGGCCCTTCTTTGGACACTGTGTTAACAACCCTCCAGGCAAGCTTCAATGCCATACAACTCTCCTTCCGTGGCCTCCAATACCCTACTCAACAAATTGGATGCAGTCTATCACAGTGCAATCCGTTTTGTCACCAAAGCCCCATATACTACCCACCATTGCGACCTGTACGCTCTCGTTGGCTGGCCCTCGCTTCATACTACAAGACCCTGCTAGGTAAAGTCCCCCCTTATCTCAGCTCGCTGGTCACCACAGCATCTCCCACCTGTAGCACACGCTCCAGCAGGTATATCTCTCTAGTCACCCCCAAAACCAATTCTTTCTTTGGCCGCCTCTCCTTCCAGTTCTCTGCTGCCAATGACTGGAACGAACATCAACTACTATACTTTGCCACCATGGCCTTTTTTTGCCTTTGCCTCCCTTATCTCACCTCATTTGCTCACATCGTATATAGACTTGTTTATACTGTATTATTGACTGTATGTTTGTTTTACTCCATGTGTAACTCTGTGTCGTTGTATGTGTCGAACTGCTTTGCTTTATCTTGGCCAGGTCGCAATTGTAAATGAGAACTTGTTCTCAACTTGCCTACCTGGTTAAATAAAGGTGAAATAAATAAATGTAAAAAAAAGGTCAAGGAATAACTGAGGTTTGGGTCGGCACAATAGTGTGAGAAGGGTAAAGGTGGTGTGAGAGAGGGCTGCTCACCCCGTTCTGCAGCTCGTCGTCACTCAAACAGGGAGGTGCACAGTTCCTCAGGGCTGGAGGAGATCATGTTGCCTCCGTTCAGGAACTTCTCCACGTCCCCCTCAGGTTGGTCCCATCCCCAGGGCTCTGAGCCACTCCCTGGCTTAGCCTGCCTCCCTCCGCCTCTCCCCCAGGCCTTGATGGTTGTTGAGGAAGCTTTGGAAGTCCAGGCCTCCACCAGGGGTCTCATCCTCAGGGCCCCCCGCCCAGGGCAGGGCCTCCTGGGGGTCCAGGGTGTAACAGTCATAGGAGAAGGTGATGTTGCGTCCGAAGTCCGAGCCGCACTGAGGGGAGCGACAGGAGCTCTGGGAACAAACAAACTCCGCCACCTGTAAAACATTAATCAATAAATATATACATTATCACTTATTTAAATATTTATGTATTTATAATGCTCTAAGAAAAATATGATAGTAGAATAATAAAACACTAGTAAGAAAATGTATAAACCAAAAATGTACTTTTAAATTTTTTTTATTTTAAGTATTCCTATATATAGTCATAGTATTTTACTAAAATTTGATTTGAGTATTTCAGTTGTAACCGAAGACCAAATTAGACTCCCCCCACCTGGGACTCTCCCAGAGGGGCCACAGCAGCACAGGAGGCATCGGCTGCCGAGGAACATCTGCTTGATGGCCCTCGTCTCCTCGTGACCTAAATATGCTGACACTGATGATGATCATTGTGATTATCAGCAAACCCACTACCATTATTATTACCATTTGTGATACCTAGCTGGCTAGTGGCTACAGCAATGTGACATTTCTTGCTGCACTGCTGTATGTTCCGACTCTATGCTCCGACTCTATGCTCCGACTCTATGCTCCGACTCTATGCTCCGACTCTATGCTCCGACTCTATGCTCCGACTCTATGCTCCGACTGTATGTTCCAAGCAGTAAAACACTACCATTGTCTAGCCTTGTCTAGCACTGCTCCTCAGAGAAATGAAAGATGAAAAAGAGCACTTTCTAAAAGACACGTGTCCTCCCACTGTAGCTCATTTAGAGCTCTGTTTAATCAAGGGAATCAGGACTAATTGTCCAAAAGAGATGAGAGGGAGAGAGAGGAGAAAAAGAGAGAGAGAAAGCGCGAGAGAGAGAGATAAAGGGTGATACTTAGAGAGGCAGAGAGAAACGAATGAAAAGGATTTAAGCCAATTAAAATGGCCTAAAAGCGTCTCACTCTCCACTGTGTGTGTCAGGGCACGATGGGTGCTTTTCATCGTCATTCTCAGTGGGCTCTGGAGCATTACTTTACTCTCTACGCTCTAGGTAGACAGACAGGCTAAGGGCACATTAAAAGGACCAAAATTGCATGGTCAAGAACCTTTCGAAAATATCCCAAAAACATATTTATTATCGCAGAAGGCTCTTTAGCCTTTCAATGATGAGGACTAAAAAAGAGTAGTGGCGAACAGAAAGAAAATAAATAGAACAAAATTGTATTTTTCACAGGGTTTCAAGAAGGTAGGTAGGACATCATGTTTCTCTTGGTGAGCTCTTAGACAGCATTTCAAAGTAGAAATCGTGCCTGCACAACATGGTTTCAGTGACCTACTGCATGTGTCTATTGTTAGAATGTACTGTATTATCTACTAAAACACCTCAGCTAAGGAACCTGCATCAAGCTCTACACTATATTACTCATCTTTCAGAGACACTGACCCTGGCCTGATATGCATGAGTCATTGGACAGAGACACACCCCCAGGCAGCCAGCCTCCACTAGCTGTCCCGAGCTCTTGATCCTCCACACACACACATGTAGCTGCTGTTAGAACCCCAGGCTTGTTCTCAATTTGTCTTCCCTCAATTCTCCTCGTCACCTTCTCAAAACTAGTTGGAGGAGAAGGTCAGAGGGGAGGAACCTTGGATGTTTTCCTTTAATGTGTTTTGAGAAGGAGGTGAGGAGAGGGGACGTGAGGAATCAAGGATAGACAAATTGAGAGAGCCTCAAAGATGCCTTCTTATGTGTCGGGCCTCAGTCTCTTCCGGTACACTACAGAGGTGCTCCACACGGGAGAGTCCACTCTCTGCTACACTCCACTGATATCTATCAGGGATGCAGTGGGATTAGGGGACGGATCCCCTAACAGGCAGTATAGGGTGTGTGATCTCCCAACAGGCAGTATGGGGTGTGTGATCTCCCAACAGGCAGTATGGGGTGTGTGATCTCCCAACAGGCAGTATGGGGTGTGTGATCTCCCAACAGGCAGTATGGGGTGTGTGATCTCCCAACAGGCAGTATGGGGTGTGTGATCTCCCAACAGGCAGTATGGGGTGTGTGATCTCCCAACAGGCAGTATGGGTGTGTGATCTCCCAACAGGCAGTATGGGTGTGTGATCTCCCAACAGGCAGTATGGGGTGTGTGATCTCCCAACAGGCAGTATGGGGTGTGTGATCCCCCAACTGGCAGTATGGGGTGTGTGATCCCCCAACAGGCAGTGTGGGGTGTGTGATCCCCCAACAGGCAGTGTGGGGTGTGTGATCCCCCAACAGGCAGTGTGGGGTGTGTGATCCCCAACAGGCAGTATGGGGTGTGTGATCCCACAACAGGCAGCATGGGGTGTGTGATCCCCCAACAGGCAGCATGGGGTGTGTGATCCCCCAACAGGCAGCATGGGGTGTGTGATCTCCCAACCGGCAGTATGGGGTGTGTGATCTCCCAACAGGCAATATGGGGTGTGTGATCTCCCAACAGGCAATATGGGGTGTGTGATCTCCCAACGGGGAGAATGGGGTGTGTGATCGCCCAACAGGCAGTATCAGAATAGTAATAAGAGCAGTAGGAGAAGGCCCTGTGGTTGCACCGCTGTACAACTTCTGGAGGAATTGTGGGGGATTTGCATCTAATCTAATTATAAGTCACATCAGGAAGCCGTTGTGGGGCGATAGAGAACTGATGCACATTTTGACAGCGAGGAAATATAATATATTTAATTGCGGCCCTCCAGACCTCAGTGAAGACCAAATGCAGCCCCCAGGGCAAAATTAGTTTGACAACCCTGGCTTAGAGTGAATATCATCCAGGACAATGAGTTGATTACCTATCAGTGTTTACCCTATATTAATTCAGTAGCGGCACTCCATTGGATGGGCAACCCCATGATTCAGCCTATTTAAAGCTGCCGTGCAACATAAGCTGGTCTAAAGGTTATAATGCTTTTAAAGAGAAAATTACATTTCAGATGGTGTCTACAAAACACAAAACTTTCACAGATAAGATAACATTAGAATGGTGCTGTATGACTGAAAGTGCATCCCTGCCAGTCCAGCGAGTTGATTACCTATCTGCTTGGCAGCCTTTAGGATGCTCTTCAGCTCCTGTGCTGCAGCCTGCTGCTCTGCCTTCTCCAGGTGCTGAGTGAAGAACTGGACTATATTCTGCCATATCAGGCCCTCTCTGGAGAACAGCTCCTGCCTCTTTAGATGCTTGGTCTAACATAAGACAGACAGCAAGGGCATAAAGTTACACAGAATTATTATGAAACTATATATTCTGATATTGGATGCACACAGTGACTTCTCTCTGCATATCCCTCTCTATCAAACACAGCAGAGGGTAATTCTAAGTCCTTTTCATAACTCAAAGACATAGTGCAGCAGTATACGCTAAGTTCCTTGCATAGCGAGCAAATTTGAAATAAGCCTTTCCTTTAGCATGGGGTATTAGTGCTCATCAGGTCAGGGGGTTCAGTGCAAGGAGGGGCGGCAGCAGTATTAACACCATGCCTTTATTACAATCAGCACTTCCATGTCCTCTAAAACTAAAGAATTTTAACTGGAGCTCTGATAATCTCCCAGCGACCCTCATTAGTCCCTCTTTTCCCTCAAGCAGCAGTTTTCACACTGTGGAGGATTTAGCTCTGGGAAAACAGGGCCAGAGGTGGTGGTCTGAGGACCAGGCCCAATTTCCTCCTAAGTTGAGTATCTCAATACACACCAACTTAACAAGTCCCCGATCAGAATGAGAGAGGAGAAATTAGGGGAATAGAGGGAGAGGCAAAGATTAGAATATATTTTGAAATGAGAGAGAGAGAGAGAGGATTAAAGAAGATAACAGGAAAAGAGAGGTAGCATGGTAAATGGGAGAGAGCTGAAGAAAGCAATATCAAGGAGGGAAGTGAGTGAAAAGCACTACAAGCAGCCTGTGTTCACAACAGCCCAAAGCATCCTCCTCAATTAGCTTAATACTGTGATTTTAATACTGTGATTTTATTGCAATTCGATGTTCCAAACCCATTTCTCACCCAATGTCTTCTGCAGATGTTCAAGAGAGAGCAATGAGAAAGTGAGTTTTTATCATGGGCATAAGAGATGAAAACAAATTGGCTCCCTATTTAAAAATATTGATAACAAGCTTTTCAGGAAAAATACTAGAGTTTTGGTGCTGGTACAGCCAACTACCAATAAAATAATATTGTGATATTGTTAAATCGCGTTAGTGTCCCATCACAATGGTTAGTCGGATATGGTCTGTAATGTAACTTGCTTTGGGTTAGCCTTACCTTCAGATCATATACTTCTTCAGAGAAGTCTTCCTGCTTGCTGACTGTAGAGAAGGCCGCCGGTGAGCCGGGGTGGAGACATTGGTTGCCTATCACTCTGTGGTCCATAAGATGCTACCAAACACAGACTTATCTCTGATCTGAAAGTAACAAAATATTCACACATACGCTATTAAATCAATAGCGGAGTAAACAAAACAATACATTTTCCCTCAACACCAACAAAGACACTAGAATTATTTTCAATTGGAAGATAAGGTTACATAGATGCTGTCACATAACTGTGTATTGGGTAACCAATTTAGGTAACTTAGCTAAAGGCTTGGTCTGACAGTCAGCCTGTCAACTCCACTGACAGCTAGCTAACGTTAGTAAACTCTGGCTAGCATCATCACTTAGTTAGCTAGCTCAGCTGACAACGCATGTCGTGGCTAATAATAATACAGCCTCTTTCCAAAATGAGTCTTTGAAAGAAATGCTGTAATCTCAATGTCAACAACGTGATTTTGTTGATATGAATAGAATAGTTAATGTGAGCTAACTAGCAAGCTTAGCACAGTGGGAGGGAGACCAAATGGAGAGACTTGCGTTAGTTAACTGCTTCAATTTGCCACGTCTCCCGATACAATGGCCACAAATGCAGGACAGTGTGGTACATCATCACAATAATACTGACAAAGGGCGAGGATAATTATACCTGTACTCGCAACGACAGCAAAGACTTAAGACACACGTTTCTACACTGTCAGAAGCGTTAACGTCAGATGTTCTGTCAAAGGTGGAGTAGTGGGTATTGTAGTACGCGTATAAATACTTGCAGGCCTGTAGACATGGAAAGGACTACAATATCTATATTAATTGATAAAAGAAGCAAGACAGCAGTAATCGATTTGTGAGAGAGAAATCAGCGAGCTACAGGTATTTATGACAATTATCTTTGCCTATAGTATCATCAAAGATATTGATAACTAACTCCTTTCATTTGTGAAAATATTTTTGTTCACATGTATAATTTTTGGGGGTGTGAAAAGGGTCCTTGCGTGGAAAAGTCTGGTAACCCCTGGTGTAGGGGAATAATTTAATCATGTATTACAGCTTTCTGACAATGAGTTTATTAATCAGTGATGATCACTGGTCTGTGGGCCCAACGTTGGCCCATATGCACGTTCAGGTGCTAGTCGGAAACACTGACATTTCCAACTTGCTGACTGGTTGTAGGAAACGTTTCCTTGTTCCAACTAGCAAAATTATTTCTGTGGTAAACACAGATTTAAGAGATCCTGTGCGTTTTGTTCTATGAGAAATTGTCATCAGCTAACTTAACTTTTGGGAATGTTGAAGCATTTACAGTATGTAATCCAAACAAGCACATAAAAGCACATACAGGCTTCATAATTCATAAAGTTAATGTTAATTGCCTGGTATAATATCATAGAACAAAACGTTTAAAATCATCCTTAAACCTGTGTTAAAGATATTCTCCTGTACTTGTGTATACTTTTTAGCCAGTAGTTCTGAAAGTAGTGTCCACGAGCCAAAAGTGGTCCCTGAAAATGGTGTACCATGTCACAAATGTGCAAATATGTGCATCACTTCATTGCTCCCTCTTGCTCTCTGTGTGTGCAACTTGCTAGATGTGGCGAAAGGCTGAAGCTCATTGGCTGAAACTCAAATTGCTAGGGGGCTGGCCCACGTGGGGGAAAATGTCGGAAAAATGCCACCACACAGCTTCAAACTAGGGATTTCGTGGCTAATTGAGGTAAAACAGTAATTCTGTTTATAGATTAGGACTGCAAACTGACGAGCTCTATTAAGGCCCAGCAGTAGGTTACTTATACAGTTAAATGGAATAAATTCCAAACTGCTCATAATTCTGCTCATAAATTCACCCCATACTTGGTTTGAACCCTGGTGGCAACTAGGTCCTACTTTGAAGTGAGTTCAAAGGCGATAACAAACAATCTTGTTTCAGTGTTTCACTGTAATTAAACATGTAATTGTTTTTCTTATAAATAGTTGATGTAGGCCTAAATACATGTAATTACAAGGCAACAGTAAACATGTTGCCCCCACATGAATGATGCAGCAAAAATGTCAATAATCCAGTTTTTGCTTTGTCATTATTGGGTATTGTGTGTAGATTGATGAGGGAAAAAACTATTTCATCAATTTTAGAGTAAGAATAACGTAACAAAATTAGGAAAAAGTCAAGGGATCTGAATACTTTCCGAATGCACTGTAAGTAGGACAAGTGACATCCCGACAACTTTGTAAAAAAAACGCTTTATATCGGAGTTGTCTCAAGGTGGCTATGCATGTTCACGATATAGGGTGAGTACCATAGTATCTCTCTCCATTGAATACAGGTGGTTAATGTCAACAACCCTTATCGAATATTCAAAAATGTATTAAAATAATGAGATTTATCCACCAACGCAAAGAGAGGAATAGGCAGGAGCTTTCTTGTCAGAATATCCATAATCTTTGGTGTAACCGGTGTGAAATGGCTAGCTAGTTAGCAGTGCACGCTAGTAGTGTTTCAATTGGTGTTGTCATTCACTCTGAGACCTTGAAGAAGTTGTTTTCATTGCTCTGCAAGGGCCATGGCTTTTGTGGAACGATACTGTAGGTAACAATGCTTCGTGCGAGGTAGTTGTTGATGTGTTCAGAGGGTTCCTGGTTCAAACCCAGGTTGGGACAAGGAGAGGGACAGAAAGCAAGATTGTTACACTGTCATATTGTGTAGAGAGAGGAACATTCGACTTAGTTAATTCATTACTTAGGAATAGGTGCTTGTGCATGCTTCGGCATTTCTTCTCTACAGGGCATGGATTAGCCCTTTATCATGACACTCAATTACATTACACATAAGAGTTGTTGGACGAAGGGAGTTTTGTACAGGGAGTTTTGTTAAAAGGGGTTAAGAGCCCAGATACTCAATCTGAACATTAACACGTGTCGCTTGAGGTACGGTTTTGGAAGCATTATCTTATCTTTCATGTCAGTGAGAAATCATTTTCAAAAAACTAAAGTTTAAATTGTTACACATCTTGATGGGTTAGTGCCAGTGGTCCTACACGGTCATATATCTATGTTACAGCGCTTGTTTATGGAAAAGAGTTGGGAGACCATGTGTGCTAATTAGCTATCTAACATGCACTGAACAGCTGGACAGTGTCTTTACATAAAATTGTAATTTTTCTCATGAATTCTAGAAATGCAATATAGGCCTGCTAAATAAAGTGTACCAATCAGTATGGCAGGGTCAGGCTGCTGAAATGGCAGATTGTGCCACAGGCCTACATGTGTTTGCAACAAATAAGCCTCAGGGTCAACACTGCATCTCATCTTAGGCCTATCTGCCTGATTGGATCACATAATTGGATCATAATTGATCACTTAATGGTCAAATCAAACTTGCGTTAACTTGTGTTAACTTGTAGCCTGTCTTTACATCTTCATTTACTGTGAGGGTTAATAATATCAATGTGACCTGCATTAATTTTAGCAAAGTTATGTAGGCCTAGAAAAAGGCCTAAGCATTTTTTGTTTATTCAGTTACTACAGGAAACGTATGAGATGTGAAATCCCTTACTGGTAGCTGTGGTGATATTTGATGTTAATTTGATAATGTCACGCCTCATGCCATCTGCTGTCAAACTTGGCCAAAACAGAGGCAGCGTTGAAGCCAATAGGATGGGGCTGTTTGTCTGTCTGGGCACATACCGGGATGGGTCCAGCAATGATAATCATATGCTAAATTATACCCCCTATTATCCATCCCCGCTATGTTATGGAAAATCTCTGAGGATTTAAAATGAAAAGATATGCTAAATATTCATAATCTGGTCACATTTAATGCAACATTGTAGCCTGTTAATGTATATTGTTTGATGTGTGTTTAATGTAATGGTAATCTTTGTCCGGCGGGTCATTGATGAATATGCCTGGGAAGGGTCAGGCTACAGGGGACTCACACATTCTAATCTCTCCTTAACTTTGGATATGACCCAGTCTTATCCACAGAACATAGATCATCCTATTTCTAAGCACAGATGTATAAACTGGACCCATTCATTACTGTAGGATACTGTATGTGTTGGGGGGTCTCGCTGTTTCAGCTGGATTGGTGATGGGCTTTCACATGGTGATGATGAGAAGGAGGATTGGGTTAAACGCAGGGACTCCTCAGATTAAGTCAAAGACTGTAGGATAACTGTTAAAGATTTTACTTAAATACTGGGCATGCTCCGGAGAGGGGAAAAGTCTGTTTCATACACCCTACCCCTTAATAGGGTTACATCCCCTGAAAGCTTTTTATTTAGGTTTTCAATGCCACACAGCAGTAAAACTCATCTTCCTCTGTCCCTTGACATATGTTTTATGAATCACCCGGCCTCCACACACCTTTGTAATTCTGAAACTGTCCTCTTCTAACCCACCCATGAAGGTAGCTCATCTGATTCATCCCATTTGACTCCTCACCTGTCCTCCCTTCTCCTCCCCTCCTTCTCCCCCCCTCTCCTCTCTTCTTTTCTTCTCCTCTTCTCTCCTCTTCTCTCCTCTTCTCCCCTCCCCTCCCCTCCCCTCCCCTCACACACACAGATAACATATCCTCCAGCCAAGGCTACGGGCGTAGATTGTAGGGTGTGAGTTTTATTAGTATGAAGTTATCATGAGTAGTGTCATCCCATATCTAGCTGTATTTAACACTAACCTAGTTCCAAGTGAGCGTTATCAAGCTCTTGACCTTACCATGGGCAAAGGCATCTGAAACAATAGTAGCAAAATTGCAGAGGAAACTATGCAAATTATGTATTAGAAACAGAGACAGTCAAACAAAATTCAAACCCATTATTTGGCAAGCTTCAAAGTAAGAATCATACAGTTTCAAGCAATGACTAATAACTGTTTATTTATGATTTATAAACTACATATTAACTGTATGTAATCTCAAATCAAATCAGTGAAATGCTTACTTACAAGCCCTTAACCAACAATGCAGTTTTAACACTGGTTACCGGTACCCCCAAAAAAATAAATAAAAGTAACAAATAATTAAAGAGCAGCAGTAAAATAACAATAGCGAGGCTATATACAGGGGTACCGGTACAGATTCAAAGTGCAGGGGCACTGGTTAGTCAAGGTAATTGAGGTAATATGTACATGTAGGTAGAGTTATTAAAGTGACTATGTATAGATAATGACAGAGAGTAGCGGCAGTGTAAAAGAGGGGGGGCAATGCAAATAGTCTGGGGAGCCATTTTATTTCATTTGAATTTTTATTCACCTTTATTTAACCAGGTTGGCAAGTTGAGAACAAGTTCTCATTTACAATTGCGACCTGGCCAAGATAAAGCAAAGCAGTTCGACACATACAACGACACAGAGTTACACATGGAGTAAAACAAACATACAGTCAATAATACAGTAGAAAAATAAGTCTATATACGGTGTGAGCAAATTAGGTGAGATAATGGAGGTAAAGGCAAAAAAAGGCCATGGTGGCAAAGTAAATACAATATAGCAAGTAAAACACTGGAATGGTAGATTTGCAGTGGAAGAATGTGCAAAGTAGAAATAAAAATAATGGGGTGCAAAGGAGTAAAATAAATAAATACAGTAGGGGAAGATGTAGTTGTTTGGGCTAAATTATAGATGGGCTATGTACAGGTGCAGTAATCTGTGAGCTGCTCTGACAGCTGGTGCTTAAAGCTAGTGAGGGAGATAAGTGTTTCCAGTTTCAGAGATCTTTGTAGTTCGTTCCAGTCATTGGCAGCAGAGAACTTGAAGGAGAGGCGGCCAAAGGAAGAATTGGTTTGGGGTGACCAGAAAGATATACATGCTGGAGTGCGTACTACAGGTGGATGCTGCTATGGTGACCAGCGGGCTGAGATAAGGGGGGACTTTACCTAGCAGGGTCTTGTAGATGACCTGGAGCCAGTGGGTTTGGCGACGAGTATGAAGCGAGGGCCAGCCAACGAGAGCGTACAGGTCACTGTGGTGGGTAGTATATGGGGCTTTGGTGACAAAACAGATGGCACTGTGATAGACGGCATCCAAGTCATTGAGTAAGGTAAATGACATCTTGTAAATGACATCGCCGAAGTCGAGGATCGGTAGGATGGTCAGTTTTACTAATGTATGTTTGGCAGCATGAGTGAAGGATGCTTTGTTGCGAAATAGGAAGCCAATTCTAGATTTAACTTTGGATTGTAGATGTTTGATGTGAGTCTGGAAGGAGAGTTTACAGTCTAACCAGACACCTAGGTATTTGTAGTTGTCCACATATTCTAAGTCAGAAGCATTCAGAGTAGCGATGCTGGACGGGCGGGCAGGTGCAGGCAGTGATCGGTTGAAGAGCATGCATTTAGGTTTACTTGTATTTAAAAGCAGTTGGAGGCCAAGGAAGGAGAGTTGTATGGCATTGAAGCTTGTCTGGAGGGTTGTTAACACAGTGTCCAAAGAAGGGCCAGAAGTATACAGAATGGTGTTGTCTGTGTAGAGGTGGATCAGAGACTCATTAGCAGCAAGAGCGACATCATTGATGTATACAGAGAAGAGAGTCGGCCCATGAATTGATTTTGCAGCTCTTTCAGACCATCAGCTGACTGGATTTGGGAGAAGGAGAAATGGGGAAGGCTTGGGTGAGTTGCTGTGGGGGGTAGAGTGCAGTTGACCGGCGTAGGGGTAGCCAGGTGGAAAGCATGGCCATCCGTAGAAAAATGCTACTTGAAATTCTCAATTATAGTGGATTTATCAGTGGTAGAGTTTCCTATCCTCAGTGCAGTGGGCAGCTGGGAGGAGGTGTTCTTATTCTCCATGGACTTTACAGTGTCCCAGAACTTTTTTGAGTTTGTATTGCAGGAAGCAAATTTCTGCTTGAAAAAGCTAGCTTTGGCTTTTCTAACTGCCTGTGTATATTGGTTTCTAACTTCCCTGAAAAGTTGCATATCACTGGGGCTGTTCAATGCTAATGCAGAACGCCATAGGATGTTTTTGTATTGGTTAAGGGCTGTCAGTTCTGGAGAGAACCAAGGGCTATATCTGTTCCTGGTTCTACATTTCTTGAATGGGGCATGCTTATTTAAGATGGTGAGGAAGTTTTGCTTTTTTAAATAACCAGGCATCCTCTACTGACGGGATGAGGTCAATATCCTTCCAGGATACCCGGGCCAGGTCGATTTGAAAGGCCTGCTCACTGAAGAGTTTCAGGGAGCATTTGACAGTGATGAGTGGAGGTCCCTTGACCGCTGACCCATATTTGATACAGGCAATGAGGCAGTGATCGCTGAGATCTTGTTTGAAAACAGCAGAGGTGTATTTAGAGGGCAAGTTGGTTAGGATGATACCTATGAGGGTGCCCATGTTTACGGCTTTGGGGTGGTACCTGGTAGGTTCATTGATAATTTGTGTGAGATTGAGGGCATCAAGCTTAGATTGTAGGATGGCTGGGGTGTTAAGCATGTTCCAGTTTAGGTCACCTAGCAGCACGAGCTCTGAAGATAGATGGGGGGCAATCAGTTCACATATGGTGTCCAGAGCACAGCTGGGGGCAGAGGGTGGTCTATAGCAGGCGGCAACGGTGATAGACTTGTTTTCAGAGAGTTGGATTTTTAAAAGTAGAATTTCAAATTGTTTGGGTACAGACCTGGATAGTAGGACAGAACTCTGCCGTCTATCTCTGCAGTAGATTGCAACACCGCCCCCTTTGGCCGTTCTATCTTGTCTGAAAATGTTGTAGTTAGGGATGGAGATTTCAGAGTTTTTGGTGGTCTTCCTAAGCCAGGATTCAGACACGGCTAGGACATCCGGGTTGGCAGAGTGTGCTAAAGCAGTGAATAAAACAAACTTAGGGAGGAGGCTTCTAATGTTAACATGCATGAAACCAAGGCTATTACGGTTACAGAAGTCATAAAAAGAGAGCGCCTGGGGAATAGGAGTGGAGCTAGGCACTGCAGGGCCTGGATTCACCTCTACATCACCAGAGAACAGAGGAGGAGTAGGATAAGGGCATGGCTAAAATCTATGAGAATTGGTCTTTTAGGATGTCCTGAACATAGTAAAAAGGAGGTTTCTGGGGGCAATAAAATAGCTTCAAGGTATAATGTACAGAACAAGGTATGGTAGGATGTGAACACAGTGGAGGTAAACCTAGGCATTGAGTGATGATGAGAGAGATATTGTCTCTAGAAACATCATTGAAACCAGGTGATGTCATCACGTGTGGGTGGTGAAACTGAAAGGTTGGATAAGGTATAATGAGCGGGGCTAGAGGCTCTACAGTGAAATAAGCCAATAAACACTAACCAGAACAGCAATGGAAAAGGTATATTGACATTAAGGAAAGGCATGCTTAGCCGAGTGATCATAAGGGTCTAGTGAGTAGTCAGGTTGGTTGAGGTCACGGCGATTCAGACAGCTAGCTGGGCCATCGGTAGCAAGCTGGCAGAGGATGGAGGTCTGTTTTTAGCCACCTCGTGCGTTTCCGTCGGTAGATTAGTGGGGTTCCGTGTGGTAGAGGGGACCAATCAAATTGACAAAATAGATATAGTTATAGTGACCCAAGAAAATTGTCCGATAGACCTATTCAGATAGCAACCAGTAAGACAGCTAACTATTAGCGGGCCGCAGATGGGCGTTCAGGTAACGTCGCGACGGAGGGGTCAGTTGGATAACTCCCTCAGGCAGATAACGTCGGTAGTCCAGTCGTGAAGGCCCGGTGGGGCTCCGCATCGGCAGTAAAACGGGTCCGGATAGGTGATTGTAGCCCAGGAGTGGCTGATGGAACTCTTCCGCTGTCTAGCTCCGGAATAACTGATATTTGCTCTGGGATCGAAGTAAGCCAATAGTCAGTTGGAAAGCAGCTGGCTAGCTGCAAGATCCAGGTGTAAATGTCCAGCGCTTGCGGTAGAAATCCGGGGATATGGATAGAAAATAGGTCCGGTATGCTCTGGTCTGAGTCGCATTGTAGAAAACTGCCGATAGCTTTTCGAGCTAAAGGATAGCTAATGACCACCAACCGTGGTTAGCAGAATACTAACGTTAGCCAGTAAACTGGTTAGCTTCTGGCTAGCTTCTGGCTGATTAGATGTTCAGGAGTCTTATGGCTTGGGGGTGGAAGCTGTTTAGAAGCCTCTTTGACCTAAACTTGGCGCTCCAGTAACGCTTGCCGTGTGGTAACAGAGAGAACAGTCTATGACTAGGGTGGCTGGAGTTTTTGACCATTTTTAAGGCCTTCCTCTGACATTGCCTGGTATAGAGGTCTTGTATGGCAGGAAGCTTGGCCTCAGTGATGTACTGGGCCATTCGCACTACCTTCAGCAGTGCCTTGCGGTTGGAGGCCGAGCAGTTGCCATACCAGGCAGTGATGCAACCCATCAGGATGCTCTCGATGGTGCAGCTGTAGAACCTTTTGAGGATCTGAGGACTCGTGCCAGATCTTTTCAGTCTCCTGAGGGGGAATAGGTTTTGTCGTGCCCTCTTCACGGTGATGTGGACCCCAAGGAACTTAAAGCTCTCAACCTGCTCCACTACAGCTCCGTCGATGAGAATGGGGGCGTGCTTGGTCCTACTTTTCCTGTAGTCCACAATCATCTCCTTTTCCTTGATTACATTGAGGAAGAGGTTGTTGCACCACACGGTCAGGTCTCTGACCTCCTCCCTTTAGGCTGTCTCATGTTGTCGGTGATCAGGCCTAACATGTGTCATTGGCAAACGTCATAATGTTTTTTGAGTCGTGCCTGGCCGTGCAGTCATGAGTGAACAGGGAGTACAGGAGGGGACTGAGCACGCACCCCTAAGGGGCTCTGTGTTTAGGATCAACGTGGCCGATGTGTTGTAACCTACCCTTACCACCTGGGGGTGGCCCGTCCAGGATCCAGTTACAGAGGGAGGTGTCAACGAATAGCATTCTCACATAGGTGTTCCTTTTGTCCAGGTGGGAAATGGCAGTGCGGAGTGCAATAGAGATAGCATCATCTGTGGATCTGTTGGGGCGGTATGCAAATTGGAGTGGGTCTAGGGTTTCTGGGATAATGGTGTTCATGTGAGCCATGACCAGCCTTTCAAAGCACTTCATGGCTACAGACGTGAGTGCTACCGGCCAGTAGTCATTTAGGCAGGTTACCTTAGTGTTCTTGGGCACAGGGACTACGGTGATCTGCTTGAAACATGTTTGTATTACAGACTCAGACAGGGAGAGGTTGAAAATGTCAGTGAAGACACTTGCCAGTTGGTCAGTGCATGCTCGGAGTACACGTCCTGGTAATCCATCAGTCCCTGCGGCCTTGTGAATGTTGGCCTGTTTAAAGGTCTTACATCGGCTGCGGAGCGTGTGTCACACAGTCGTTCGGAACAGCTGATGCTCTCATGCATGTTTCAGTGTTACTTGCCTCGAAGCGAGCATAGAAGTGATTTAGCTCATCTGATATGCTCGTGTCACTGGGCAGCTCTTGGCTGTGCTTCCTTTTGTAGTCTGTAACACTTTGTAAGCCCTGCCACATCCGACGAGCGTCGGAGCCGGTGTAGTTCGATTCGATCTTAGTCCTATATTGACGCTTTGCCTGTTTGATGGTTCATCGGAGGGCATAGCGGGATTTATTATACGCTTCCGGGTTAGAGTTCCACTCCTTGAAAGTGGCAGCTCTACCCTTTAGCTCAGTGCGGATGTTGTACCAACAAAAAAAACTATTTCTGCGCAAAGACAAATACAATATACTGTGCTGAAGTGCTGACATCATTCTCTGCATGCCAGCTCCAAATTACCCAGCATTCTTTCCTCTCTTACAAACTGGTGTGTTATTCTATTATGTAAATGTTGCAATGTGATCCTTACCTGCTACCCCTGCCATCAGCATTTACATTATGACTGGACTTGCAATGACAGCCAGACAGAGAGCATTATTTCTGTGTTGTGCTCCCTATGATGTTGGCCCTGACACAGCAATGAAAGAATAGAATGTGTCTAGTGGTAACAATATTCTGTAGGCTATTCATTTGTACACTGAACTGCTACAGTGTGAATGAATAGAATACATTCTATGTCTCTGTTGTGTCTTGTTGTTGATGTTGATGTTTTCCCTAAGTGTTGAATCAGATGCAGAAAGGTGCATAAATATCATGTTAATACTATGAGTAGAATGTGATTTTTGAAAACATTGCTGTGTGTTTTTGCTACGTTTGTAAAAATGATCTACTGATTAAAAATGGATCGTAACAGTACATTTTCTCCCAGGTCAGAATCTCAAATAATCAATCAAGAAAGTTCTGGGGGGGTCTGGGGGAATATAAATTGTATTTATTTCCCAGAGCATAATATTTAACGGTGTTTACCATTTCACAGGGCCGATCTGACATTCACATTTTTCTTTCCTCAACAGAAACAAAGCAAACCCTGCATGAAGAAATAACTACTTAGTATTCTGTACATTTCAAATGTTCAAATGAAGGGTGGTGGTGGGTACATTAGAGGCTCCTGTCTGCTAATGTCCTACAGAGCCAAGAAAGAGAGAGAGGAGAGAGGGGGGAGCACTGCGAGAGAAGGAGAGAGGAGCAAAGGGAGAGAGGGGAGCGGGGCGAGAGAGAGAGGAGCAGAGAGAGAGAGGAGCAGAGAGAGAGAGGAGCAGAGAGAGCGAGAGAGAGACTTCTCGCTCCAAACAGATACAATAAGAAACCCTCTTGCAGTCTGCTGTGGCTGAGCAGGGTCATTTGTTTGTGTCGTAATGGCACTGAACACTGTGCTAATGCGCTTCCAGGATGCCTGGTAACAGCTTTTCCCCTCCCCAGCCCTGAATATGAAACCTATCCTAATTATTTACATTGTGAATTGTGCTCCATGGTGAAGGACTTATGAGGCAGCTCAGCCATGATCAGAAAATCTTAATAACACCTCCCTGAAACATGAGTCCAATCTGCTAGATGCTCCCCAACAACTATAGGAGAGAGAGAGAGAGTGAGAGTGATGGTGTGTGTGGAGGGTGTGCATGTTTGACGGTGTGTGTGGAGGGTGTGCATGTTACATGTCACATGCCTCTGCATTTTCCAGCAGTTTGTGTGAAGAGGGGTTGCTCTGCTAATCTTTCTCTCCATGGTGTCTGGTTAGGAGCCTGGCAGATGTGTTGACTGCTTGTTCCACAGAATGGTCTCTGAAATAAGTTAAATTATTTGGTTTATTTTTCCTGAGGTGGGATGTTTGCTTCATATACTTTCTAGGTTATCAAATTGGATTCTCGCTTGGAATAGTTGGTCAATCTAACTGGACAATATTTGAAAATGTAAAAAAATCAATTTTAGATAGAATCTAATATGATGGTGCATGTCGGAATAAAATGTAAGGTGAAATAGAATTCTGTACAGCGCCTGAGATTCTCGTACCTAATACAGATGTGTCAGAACTCTGAGGTAAACTTTTCTGGAAAAGTAATTCAGAATGATAAATACATAGTGAAACAAATATTTCTACTCCAAATATTGAACAGCTCAAAAAGAAGGATTGTATCTTCAGTCAGAATGCAGCAGGAGTCTTAGACACACTTTGTGGCCATTTCACTTAACTGTCTAAGCTGTGCCCCATCTTCAATCTATGAGGGTGAGAGGAGGAGAGAGAGAGAAAGAGAGAGAGAATAACACCTTTTGCACTTTAGTGTTGCCCAGCCTTTTGAGACGACTAGATGGTGATTTTCATAGAATGTCATTATTAGACCTAGCATCAGGCATCGTGGCTGGAATAGGATTCTGGGTAATTTCCACTCTCTGACACTCAGTGCTCTTGTCTGAGGAGGGGAAGTGTCTGACATTCCATTTAGCAGCACTGCAGACGGGCTACCAGGCAGACACCCCCATCCTCAATCACAGGGGTGCTGCTCTGGGGGTGTGGGGTACAGGAGGGGTGTCCTGGTGGTGTGGGTAAGGGGGAGGGCATGGCGTGTGGGATGGGCATGGCGTGCTGCTCTAGTGGTGTGGGGAGGGGATGGGATGGGGAGGCCCCAGCTGGCACTAACAGATGAATCTACAACCAGAGGTCTACTGTTGGTGGTGTCCTGGGATGGGTGGATGTTATATTCATTATCGTAATTGTGTCACTGGTCACAGGTCACTGGACCTATAGCAGAACTTCTTCACAGAACTGCTCATAATAAGGATGGTTTGCAGTTCTATATACAGGTTAGAGGTCGACCGATTATGATTTTTCAACGCCAATAACAATTATTGGAGGACCAAAAAAAAGCCGATACCAATTAATCAGCCGATTTAAAATGAAAATAAAACAATATGTATTTATTTATTTATTTGTAATACTGACAATTTCAACAATACTGAATGAACACTTTTATTTTAACTTAATATAATGCATCAATCAAATCAATTTAGCCTCAAATTAATAATGAAACATGTTCAAATTGGTTCAAATAATGCAAAAACAAAGTGTTGGAGAAGAAAGTAAAAGTGCAGTATGTGCCATGTAAGAAAGCTAACGGTTAAGTTCCTTGTTCAGAACATGAGAACATATGAAAGCTGGTGGTTCCTTTTAACCTCTCTAGGGTAGGGGGCAGCATTCTGAATTTTGGATGAAAAGCATGCCCAAATTACACGGCCTGCTACTCAGGCCCAGAAGATATGATATGCATATAACTGGATAACTAGATTTGGATAGAAAACACTCTAAAGTTTCCAAAACTGTTAAAATAGTGTCTGTGAGTATAACAGAACTGATTTAGATGGTGGAAACCTGAGAAAAATCCATTCAGGAAGTCGTTTTTTCTGTGGTTTTGTAGTTTTCTATTCAATGCCATTACAGTATCCATTGACTTAGGACAACCATTTGCAGTTCCTAATGCCTTCCACTAGATGTCAACAGTCTTTAGAAATCGTTTCAGGCTTGTATTCTTATAAATGAGGGAGTAAGACCAGTCTGAATGAGTGGACTCTAACGTGATGCAGAGATTTTTCAGGCGCATGTGCATTTCTTTTTCTATTCTTTTATACTTTTATATTGAGAACGTTATTGTCCGGTTGAAATATTATAGATCATTTAGGCTAAAAAAACAACCTGAGGATTGAATATAAACATCGTTTGACATGTTTCTATGAACTTTACGGATACAATTTGGATTTTTTTGTCTGATTATTTTGACTGAGTTTGAGCCTGTGGATTACTGAAGAAATCGCGCTAACAAAACAGAGGTTTTTGGATATAAAGAGACTTCATCGAACAAAAGGAACATTTATTGAGTAAATGAATGTCTTCTGATTGCCACCATATGAAGATCAATAAAGGTAAGGGATTAATTTTATCTCTATTTCTGAGTTTTGTAACGCTTCTGCTTGGCTGGTTACTGTTTGTAATAATTTGTCAACTGGGCTATGTTCTGGGCTAGGTATGTTCTGGGCTAGGTATGCTTTTGCCGAAAAGCATTTTATAAATATGACACTGTGGTTGGCTTAACAAGAAGTTAATCTTTAAACCTATGTAAAATATGTTTTGCTTTCTGAATTTTTATAATGAGCATTTCTGTAATTGAATTTGGCGCTCTGCAACCTCACTGGATGTTGGCTAGATGGGACGCTAGGTTTTTAACATGAGTCTTCAATATTGTCAGGTAAGAAGTTTTAGGTTGAGGTTATTATAGGAATTATAGGACTATTTCTCTCTATACCATTTGTATTTCATATACCTTTTACTTTTGGATGTTTTTATAGGCACTTCAGTATTGCCAGTGTAACAGTATAGCTTCCGTCCCTCTCCTCGCTCCTACCTGGGCTCGAACCAGGAACACATCGACAACAGCCACCCTCGAAGCACCGTTACCCATCGCTCCACAAAAGCCGGGGCCCTTGCAGAGCAAGGGGAACAACTACTCCAAGTCTCAGAGCGAGTGACGTTTGAAACGCTATTAGCGCGCACCCCGATAACATCGATTACACCAGGCTAATCTCGGGAGTTGATAGGCTTGAAGTCATAAACAGCGCAATGCTTGAAGCATTGCGAAGAGCTGCTGGCAAACGCAAAAAAGTGCTGTTTGACTGAATGCTTACGAGCCTGCTGCTGCCTACCACTGCTCAGTCAGACTGCTCTATCAAATATCATATCATAGACTTAATTATAACATAATAACACACAGAAATACGAGCATTAGGTCATTAATATGGTCAAATCCGGAAACTCATTTAGAAAATAAAACATTCTTTTAGTGAAATACTAAACCGTTCCGTATTTTATCTAACGGGTGGCATCCATAAGTCTAAATATTCCTGTTACATTGCACAATCTTCAATTTTATGTAGTAGTTATGCAAAATTCTGGCAAATTAGTTCGCAACGACCAAGGCGGCCCAAACTGTTGCATATACCCTGACTCTGCGTGCAATGAACGCAAGAGAAGTGACACAATTTCCCTAGTTTAATATTGCCTGCTAACATGAATTTCTTTTAACTAAATATGCAGGTTTATAAATTATATAATTGTGTATTGATTTTAAGAAAGGTATTGATGTTTATGGTTAGGTACACATTGGTGCAACGACATTGCTTTTTTCGCGAATGCGCTTGTTAAATCACCCGTTTGGCGGAGTAGGCTATGATTCAATGATAAATTAACAGGCACCGCATTGATTACATGTAAAGCTAGATAAACTAGTAATATCATCAACCATGATGCAATGTAATCGGCCATGATCGGTGTCCAAAAATGCCGATTACCGATTGTTATGGAAACTTGAAATCGGCCCTAATTAGTCTGCCATTCCGATTAATCGGTCGACCTCTAATACAGGTAACTACCAAAATAAAGGAAACACCAACATAGTGTCTTAATAGGCCGTTGGACCACCACAAGCCATCAGAACAGCTTCAATGCACCTTGGCATAGATTCTAAAAGTGTCTGGAACTATTGGAGGGATGCGACATCATTCTTCCACAATACGTTTTTGCTGGTGGCGGAAAATGCTGTTTCAGGCGCCTCTCCGGAATTTCCCATAAGTGTTCAATTGGGTTGAAATCTGGTGACTGAGACACACACACACACACACACACACACACCCTTTAAACCCCATCTGCTCCTTTGAGACCCCTCTTTCAAAGTCACTGAGATCTCAAAGTTACTGAGATCTCTTCTAGCCATGGTAGTCAAAATAATGGTAAACTGGGTATTTGTATACATGACCCAAAGCAGGATGAGATGTTAATTGCTAAATTAACTGTGGAACCACACCAGTGTGGAAGCACTTGCTTTCAATATACAGTACTTTGTATCCCACATTTGCTCAAGTGTTTCCTTTATTTTGGCAGTTACAGTACCTGTAGATTGGAACCCTTTTTAGGGCCATATACAGTATGAAGGGAGACATTGAAACCTTCTTGGTTCTAACACCATTTCGCCTGGCATTTCTCCATAGGCCCTACATTTATAGATCTACATACATAGGAAGAGACATGAACATGCCGCACATCAACATGACAGGGTTCTCCTTGGTGAGGAGCTAAACAGTTTGACCTATATGGTGTGGTGAGTCCTCTTATATAACCTCAAACATTTGGCTTGAACACCACATGAATGACATCACTGGATCCTTACTGTGACTTAAACATATGCATAAAATAACTTTCCTGTATCAACACAAGGAGTCCAATTTGTTAGAAATCTCAAGATGAAATATTAAATCAAGTCAAATCCATTTTCATTGTGCTGACAGACAGACTTGTTTTTTCTGCTTGAATGCAGCTTTATTAATGACCACATTGGGGGATTTCTATATCACCCAAAATGCAATTTGTTTGATGCACAACTGTGACAAAAAACACTTAGATCTGAGTTTTTTTTTAAATGTTCATACTGTACATTTTGGCAGATGCAGGTACTGCTGTGTTTTCCTACTTGTCATTGTAATAGCAGAGGTAGCACTTAGGAGTGGCGGCGGTGTGTGATTTAATGAAAATGTACTGTTGAGTGTGTACGTAGTCAGAGCCTCATCGTCCAGTCTGCGCCTCAACTGTTTGCACTTTCAGATAATCAATCCCACAGAGACACAAATGAACGGATTGATTTAAACCTCGGAGCAGCCGGCCAGACCCCACTGCACTGAGAAACTCTATCCATCACCAAACACAATAGCTTTCTCAAGCGCATCACAGGTAAGAACCACTCCATCAACTGCGGCGTGGAGAGATCACAGTAGTGAGACTAACTACAAATGAGACTGGACCTCCACTCTGCTACCAATATAGAGCAGAGTCAGCTAGCCAGAAAGTCAGCCAGTAAGTCAGCTGGCCACAGCCTAACCTCTCTCTCTCTCTCTCTCCCTCTCTCTCAATTCAATTCAATTCGCTTTATTGGCATGACGCAACAATGTACATATTGCCAAAGCTTATTTTGGATATTTACAATATAAAAATAAAATAAATAAATCAAAATGAGAATCAAAATTGTCCACCGGACAACAGTAACAACAATAACCAAGTGTCAAAACAACCATACATTCAACAACCTTGAAGGGAGCCATGTTTTCCTGTATCTACCCTTCTCAATGGCAAGGCTGTGCTCACTGAGCCTGTACTTTGTCAAGGTTTTTCTAAGGTTTTGATCAGTAACCATGGTCAAATATTTAGCCACGGTGTACTGTCGATTTAGGGCCAGATAGCAATGCATTTTGCTTTGTGCTTGTGTTTGTGTTTCCCAATAAGCAATATAGTTTTGTTTTGACTGTGTTGTAATTTGGTTTATCCTGATTTATTGTATGTTCTGGTCCTGAGGCTTCACTGCATTAGTAGAACAGGTTTGTGAACCAGGACCAGCTGGATGAGGGGACTCTTTTCTTTGCTCAGCTCTTGGCATTGCAGGGCTTGGTAATGGTAATCTTGTTTTGCAAGTGGACCCCACACCTCGCTGCCATAAAGTGCAATTGGTTCAATGACATATTCAATTAGTGTTAGCCAAATTTTAATAGGTATTTCAATTTGAATTAGCCTTTTAATGGCGTAGAATGCCCTGAGTGCTTTCTCTCTCAGCTCATTCACTGCCTCATTAAGGTGTCCAGTTGAGCTTATTTTTAAAACATAAGTAATTCTAGTGTGTACAGTACTCTATATATTTTGTACCAATTGAGAACTTTGGTCTAATTCCTTGAGATCTGGATCTTCTCTGGAAAATCATTATTTTAGTATTTTTGGAGTTTACTGCCAGGGCCCAGGTCTGGCAGTACTGTTCTAGCAGGTCCATGCTCTGCTGTAGGCCATCTGCTGTGGGTGACAGCAGGCATAGGTCATCTGCGAAGAGTAGGCATTTAACCTCTGAATTGTGGAGACTAACACCGGGGACCTCTCTCTCTCTCTCTCTCTCTCTCTCTCTCTCTCTCGTCAGTCAGTCAGTCAGTCAGTCAGTCAGTCAGTCACCTGGTCTTAGAAAGATGCCCAGGACACTCTATGGAACTCCCCTCACCGGCCAGTTCTCATGGTAACATGATCTCTGCATGCATCTCTATGGGGCTGCAAGTTCCCTAAGTGAAGTGTGGCTAGTGATCGGTGATATCTTTATATATTGCCTATAGTACAGCTATAACATACAAGCTATCGTTGCAAACGTGGTTTCCCTTAGATATTTACATGCTACTTTGTGCATTGGATATTCAGTGTATGTGGAGGCGAAGTCAATTCCAGCTTCTTATTTATTTGAGGTTAAATTCATAGAGTTTCATGTTACAAACAGTCACACATGAATTGTCACAGTGTATTTTAATCAGAGCAAACAGAATACTTGTCACGAACCTTGCCGAAGACGGTGCCTCTTCCTGTTCGGGCGGTGCTCGGCGGTCGTCGTCGCCGGCCTATTAGCTGCCATCGATTTCCTTTCCGTTTGTTTTTGGTTATTGGGTAATTGGGTACACCTGTTTTGTATTAGGGTTTGTTTGTAGGGTATTTAAGGGCACTAGGCCCGCTGGGTATTTGTGCGGGCTTGTTTGTGTTACTCTGTGTTTTGATGGTTTGAGTTATTCGTACATTTATTCTCCGGACTATTTTGTCCTGTTGTTTGGACCGGCAACTTATTATACGCCCTGTGTATTGGCGTGACTGTTTTTGTTGCACTGGGGAATAAATTTGAAGGAAAGACTGAACCCTGCTCTCTGCGCCTGATTCCACCCACCACCACTCCTAGTTGATCGTAACAGAAGCCCGCACCACTGAAATGGAATCAGCAGGAGCAGCGACCACCCCTCTCCCCACTATGGAGGAGCGCGTTCACCACCACACAGCGGTCCTCCATCGGATTGGTACCGCGATGGACCAGATGATGGAGAGGATGGAACGATGGGAGAGGAGTGGCCTACCGACGTCTACCCTAGCTCCCCCACTGCCGACATCACCTCCTCCACCTACGTCATCCTCTGGGTCCGGCACACTGCGTCTCTCCCCCCCGAGGGAGTACGATGGAGCGGCGGCTGGGTGCCAGGGATTTTTGCTCCAGCTAGAGCTCTACCTGGCTACCGTGCGTCCGGCTCCCTCGGGTGAGGAGAGTGTGAGCCTCCTCATCTCCTGTTTAACGGGCAGGGCCCTGGACTGGGCTAACGCGGTCTGGAACAGTCCAGACTCGGCTCGGGACAACTACCTGGAGTTCACCCGCCGTTTCCGAGCTGTGTTCGATCATCCACCAGAGGGTAAAGCGGCGGGTGAGCGACTGTTCCACCTCAGACAGGAGACGAGGAGCGCACAGGACTTCGCGTTGGAGTTTAGGACCCTAGCTGCTGGTGCTGGGTGGAATGACAGGGCCCTGATGGACCATTACCGGGTTAGTCTCCGGGAGGACGTCCGCCGGGAGCTAGCTTGCAGGGACACAACTCTCTCCCTGGATGAACTAATAGACTTGTCTATTCGATTGGACAACCTGCTAGCTGCCCGCGGGCGTTCAGAAGGGGTCCTGTTAATTCCACCTTCCAGCTCTCCCACTCCCACTCCGATGGAGTTGGGAGGAGCTGCATCTAGGGGGATCAGAGGGGGCTCCTCCTGCTCCTATTGTGGACGGAGAGGACACACTTCGGACCGGTGTTGGAGGAATCCCTCTGGGAGTCGAGAGGGTCGGCGGAACACTCCTCGGCCACCCCAGGTGAGTAAGCACCAAACTCACCCAGAGCTCCCTGTTGGTCACATGTTTTTGTTAATTTTTTTCCTGCGTTTTTCCCCTCTCTTCAGCATAAGGTGCTAGTCGATTCAGGCGCAGCTGGGAGTTTTATGGATCGTGGACTCGCCCGTAAATTGGGTATTCCGTTAGTACAGATAGACCCACCTGTCCCCGTGCACTCCTTAGATAGCCGACCGTTAGGGTCAGGGTTGGTCAGGAGGCCACGATTCCGCTGGACATGGTAACGCAGGGGAATCATAGGGAGAGGATCAGTTTCTACCTTATTGATTCACCTGGGTTTCCGGTGGTGTTGGGGGTTCCCTGGCTGGCTATTCACAATCCCCTTATTTCCTGGAAACAGGGGCTCTTAAGGGGTGGTCAGACGAGTGTTCAGAGAGGTGTATAGGAGTTTCCATCGGTGCCACGACGGTGGAGAGTCCAGACCAGGTTTCCACCGTGCGCATTCCCCCAGAATATGCCGATTTGGCTATCGCTTTTAGTAAGAAGAGGGCGACCAAATTACCACCCCATCGACGGTGGGATTGCGTGATAAACCTCCAGGAGAACGCTGCACTTCCCCGGAGTCATGTGTACCCGCTGTCACAGGAGGAGACGGTGGAAACATATGTCACGGAAGCTCTGAGACAGGGGTACATTCGGCCCTCCATGTCACCCGTCTCCTCAAGTTTCTTTTTTGTGAGGAAAAAGGAGGGAGGTCTGCGTCCGTGCATTGATTATCGAGGTCTCAATTCGATCACAGTGGGTTTTAGTTATCCGCTACCTCTCATCGCTACGGCGGTGGAATCATTCCACGGAGCGCGTTTCTTCACAAAACTGGACCTCAGGAGCGCGTATAATCTGGTGCGTATTCGGGGAGGAGATGAGTGGAAAACAGCGTTTAGTACCACATCAGGCCACTATGAGTACCTCGTCATGCCGTATGGGTTGATGAATGCTCCAGCCGTCTTCCAATCCTTTTGTAGATGAGATTCTCAGGGACTTGCACGGGCAGGGTGTGGTAGTGTATATTGATGACATCTTGATTTATTCTGCCACACGCGCCGCGCATGTTTCCCTGGTGCGCAGGGTTCTTGGGCGACTGCTGGAGCATGACCTATACGTCAAGGCTGAGAAATGTGTGTTCTCCAAACCAGCCGTTTCCTTCCTGGGTTATCGCATTTCCAGCTCGGGGATGATGATGGAGTGTGACCGCGTTAACGCTGTGCGTAATTGGCCGACTCCGACCACGGTAAAGGAGGTGCAGCGATTTTTAGGGTTTGCCAATTACTACCGGAGGTTTATCCGAGGTTTTGGCCAAGTAGCGGCGCTCATTACCTCACTGCTGAAGGGGGGGCCGGTGCGTCTGCAGTGGTCAGCAGAGGCTGATGGAGCCTTCAACCAGTTGAAGGCACTGTTCACTGGGGCTCCCGTGTTGGCGCATCCGGACCCTTCGTTAGCATTCATAGTGGAGGTGGATGCGTCCGAGGCTGGGGTTGGAGCCGTGCTGTCTCAGCGCTCGGGTACGCCACTGAAGCTCCGTCCCTGCGCTTTCTTTTCTAAGAAGCTGGGTCCGGCGGAGCGGAACTATGATGTGGGGGACCGGGAGTTACTAGCTATGGTAAAAGCCCTGAAGGTGTGGAGACACTGGCTAGAGGGGGCTAAACACCCTTTTCTCATCTGGACTGACCACCGTAATCTGGAGTATATTCGAGCAGCGAGGAGACTGAATCCGCGTCAGGCTAGGTGGGCCATGTTTTTTACACGTTTTAGATTTACGATCTCTTACAGACCAGGTTCCCTCAACACTAAGGCCGACGCGCTGTCCCGTCTCTATGACACCGAGGACCGGTCCATCGAACCCACTCCCATCCTTCCAGCCTCTCGGCTGGTGGCCCCAGTGGTATGGGAGGTGGACGCGGACATCGAGCGAGCGTTGAGGGTTGAACCTGCGCCTACACAGTGTCCGACTGGTAGAAGTTACGTACCGCTTGGTGTCCGTGATAAGTTGATTCGGTGGGCCCACACACTACCGTCTGCGGGTCATCCGGGGATTGATAGGACAGTGCGGGGTCTTAGGGGGAAATACTGGTGGCCCACCTTAGCTAGGGATGTGAGGCTCTATGTCTCTTCCTGTTCGGTATGCGCCCAGAGTAAGGCTCCTAGGCACCTTCCTAGAGGGAAGTTACAGCCCCTCCCGGTTCCACAACGGCCATGGTCCCATCTCTCGGTAGATTTCCTTACTGATCTTCCCCATCTCAGGGGAACACTACCGTTCTGGTCGTTGTGGATCGGTTCTCTAAGTCCTGCCGTCTCCTCCCATTGCCTGGTCTCCCTACGGCCCTACAGACTGCAGAGGCTCTATTTACCCACGTCTTCCGGCACTATGGGGTTCCAGAGGATATCGTCTCCGATCGGGGTCCCCAGTTCACGTCTCGGGTTTGGAAGGCGTTTATGGAGCGTCTGGGGATCTCGGTCAGCCTTACCTCTGGTTATCACCCCGAAAGTAATGGGCAGGTGGAGAGAGTAAACCAGGAAGTGGGCAGGTTTCTGAGGTCGTATTGCCAGGACCGGCCAGGAGAATGGGCGAGGTACGTCCCGTGGGCAGAGTTAGCCCAGAACTCTCTTCGGCATTCGTCCACGAATATGTCGCCATTCGAATGCGTACTGGGCTACCAGCCGGTCCTGGCTCCGTGGCATCAGAGTCAGACCGAGGCTCCTGCGGTGGAGGAGTGGGTACAGCGCTCTAGAGAGACCTGGCGGGCAGTCCAGGATTCTCTCAGGCAGGCCAGTGAACGGCAGAAGAGAGACGCTGACCGCCAGCGCAGCGAGGCCCCGGTGTTCGCACCAGGGGACAGGGTCTGGCTCTCGACCCGAAACCTGCCCCTCCGCCTGCCCTGCCGGAAGCTGGGGCCGCAGTGTGTGGGGCCATTTAAAGTCCTGAGGAGGATAAACGAGGTGTGTTATAGATTGCAACTTCCCTCTTATTATCGTATTAACCCTCGTTTCATGTGTCTCTCCTCAGGCCGGTGGTAGCTGGTCCCCTACAAGACAGTGAGGTACCGGAGGTCCCTCCACCCCCTCTAGACATCGAGGGGTCCCCGGCGTACACAGTACGAGCTATTCTGGACTCGAGACGCCGGGTGAGGGGCCTGCAGTACCTCGTGGACTGGGAGGGGTACGGTCCGGAGGAGAGGTGCTGGGTACCGGGAGGGACATTTTAGATCCTTCCCTCTTGAGGGATTTCCATCGCCTCCACCTGGATCGCCCTGCGCCTCGTCCTCCGGGTCGTCCTCGAGGCCGGGTCGGCGCGCTGCGGGAGCCGCGCGTCAGGGGGGTACTGTCACGAACCTTGCCGAAGACGGTGCCTCTTCCTGTTCGGGCGGTGCTCGGCGGTCGTCGTCGCCGGCCTATTAGCTGCCATCGATTTCCTTTCCGTTTGTTTTTGGTTATTGGGTAATTGGGTACACCTGTTTTGTATTAGGGTTTGTTTGTAGGGTATTTAAGGGCACTAGGCCCGCTGGGTATTTGTGCGGGCTTGTTTGTGTTACTCTGTGTTTTGATGGTTTGAGTTATTCGTACATTTATTCTCCGGACTATTTTGTCCTGTTGTTTGGACCGGCAACTTATTATACGCCCTGTGTATTGGCGTGACTGTTTTTGTTGCACTGGGGAATAAATTTGAAGGAAAGACTGAACCCTGCTCTCTGCGCCTGATTCCACCCACCACCACTCCTAGTTGATCGTAACAATACTACTGCCAAGCAAACAGACGACTGTCGCTCGACCCCCTAGCTATCTCTGTGAAATCACACTGTAAAAGAGGACATTTTAATTAAGTTCAATAACGGTGGTACTTTTTCTGTACATGTTGTTGTATTTTTTTATATATTGGTAGTTACCGTATTTGATATCATGGAAAAGGTACCCACGTTTCCTGACAGCATTCCAATACAACTATAAATTTTGTCTCCATACTAGCGTTTACTGGTAGGACAGTACATGCAAAAGTATTCAGACCCCTTGGAGTTATTGTGTTCCAAAGTGGGATGAACATTTATTTAGTTGTCATTTATTGGTCAACAGTCTACACAAAATACTATGTAAAGTGGAATGTATATTTTTTAATAATAATTATTAATACAAATTTGTCACGTCCTGACCATAGGAAGCCTTCTATTTTCTATGGTAGAGTAGGTCAGGGCATGACTAGGGATTTAATCTAGTTTTATATTTTCTATGTGGGGTTCTAGTTTGTTTTTTCTGTGTTGGTATGATTCCCAATTAGAGGCAGCTGACTATCGTTGTCTCTAATTGGGGATCATACTTAAGTAGCATTTTTGTAGCACCTCTGTTGTCACGGTTTGTTGTTTTGCAAAGTTTCACTATTAAATATTATGTGGAACTCAACATATGCTGCGCCTTGGTCCGTCTATACAAATGAACGTGACAGCTTCCTGAGTCAATTCATGTTAGAAACATCTTTGGCATCGATTACAGCTGTGATTCTTCTGGATTGTGCAATACTATCAAGATGTTGGGGATCATGGCTAGACAGCAATTTTCAAGTTTTGCCATAGATTTTAAAAAGATTTAAGTCAAAATCTAGGATTTTGCCTGTGCTTAGCTCCACCCTGTTTACTTGCTTTTTATTATTTAACTATGCAAGTCAGTTAAGAACACATTCTTATTTACAATGATGGCCTACCCTGGCCAAACCTGGACGACGCTTGGCCAATTGTGCGCCACCCTATGGGACTCCCAATGACAGCTGGATTTGAGACAGCCTGGATTTGAACCAGGGACTGTAGTGACGCCTCGTGCACTGAGATGCAGTGCCTTAGACCGCTGCACCACTCGGTCATACCCATAACATGATGCAGCCACCACCATGCTTGAAAATGAGGAAGGAGTTACTTAGTGATGTTTTGTTGGATTTGCCCCAAGCATATGGCTTTGCATTTAGGCCAAAAGGTATATTATTTTGCTGTGTTTTTTGTTGTTGTTTCAGTGTTAATCAAATCAAATCAAATCAAATTTATTTATATAGCCCTTCGTACATCAGCTGATATCTCAAAGTGCTGTACAGAAACCCAGCCTAAAACCCCAAACAGCAAGCAATGCAGGTGTAGAAGCACGGTGGCTAGGAAAAACTCCCTAGAAAGGCCAAAACCTAGGAAGAAACCTAGAGAGGAACCAGGCTATGTGGGGTGGCCAGTCCTCTTCTGGCTGTGCCGGGTGGAGATTATAACAGAACATGGCCAAGATGTTCAAATGTTCATAAATGACCAGCATGGTCGAATAATAATAAGGCAGAACAGTTGAAACTGGAGCAGCAGCACGGCCAGGTGGACTGGGGACAGCAAGGAGTCATCATGTCAGGTAGTCCTGGGGCATGGTCCTAGGGCTCAGGTCCTCCGAGAGAGAGAGAGAAAGAGAGAATTAGAGAACGCACACTTAGATTCACACAGGACACCGAATAGGACAGGAGAGGTACTCCAGATATAACAAACTGACCCTAGCCCCCCGACACATTAACTACTGCAGCATAAATACTGGAATTTATATTAATTAATATTAATCTAATATTAATTAGTGCCTTGTTGCATACATACATGTTTTTGAATATATGTATTCAGTATATTTGTATTCTTCTTTTCACTCTGTCATTTAGGTCATTATTGTGGAGTCATTACAATGTTGTTGATCCATCCTCAGTTTTCTCCCATCACAGCCATTGAACTCTGTAGTTGTTTTAAAATCACCAATGGCCTCGTGGTAACATCTCTGAGCAGTTCACTTCCTCTCCTTCAGCTCAGTTCAGAAGTACAACTGTATCTTTAATGTGTCTGGGTGGTTTAATACATCATCTACAGCATAATTATTAACTTGGACGTGCTTAAAGAAATATTACATTTCTTATTGTTACCCATCTACCAATCACTGCCCTTCTTTATGAGGCTTTCAAAAAGCCTTTGTAGTTGAATCTGTGCTTGTAATTCAATATTTAACTGAGGGACCTTCCAGATACTGTATGTATGGAGGACAGAGGAAAGGTTAGTCATTCAGAAATCATGTCAACCCCTATTATATCACATAGAGTGAGGCCATATAACTTGTTATGTGATTTGTTTAGCAAATTCTGACTCCTGAACTAATGTAGACGTGCCTAAACAAAGGGGCTGAATACTTATGCAACTATATTTTAGTTTATGAATGTTGTTTCTTTAAAATAAAATAGAGATTTATTTCCTCACTTTGACATTACGTAGTATTTTGTGTAGATTGTTGACAAAAAGTGACAATTAAATCCATTATAATCCCACTTCGTAACACAATAAAATGTGAAGAAATCCAAGGGTCATGAATACTGTTGCAAGGCACTGTATCACTACAGCTACACTTCACTATAATTCATTCACTACACTACAATTCATTTAACTGAGTCACTTAATACATGTCAGGGTAACATGTATCCACTTCTCCTGACGTATCATTTTGATAGTGTGATTAAAAGCAATGACATTAAAACCCCAAATAGTCATGGCTTTATCGTTTAATCTTTTCTCTCCCACTGAAATGAATGAGTGCAAGTAGCCCTCTCTCCCTCGTTCTTTCTCTCTCTCTCTCCGCCTCTTCTCTGTTTTTCTGTCCGTCTATCTCACTCCTCTCCCCCTCTCTTTCTCTCTCTCTGCCTCTTCTCTGTCTATCTCACTCCTCTCCCCCTCTCTTTCTCTCTCCGCCTCTTCTCTGTCTTTGTCTGTCTATCTCACTCCTCTCCCCATCTCTTTCTCTCTCTCTCTGCCTCTTCTCTGTCTTTATGTCTGTCTATCTCACTCCTCTCCCCCTCTCTTTCTCTCTCCGCCTCTTCTCTGTCTTTATGTCTGTCTATCTCACTCCTCTCCCCATCTCTTTCTCTCTCTCTCTGCCTCTTCTCTGTCTTTCTATCTCACTCCTCTCCCCCTTTTTCTCTCTCTCCGCCTCTTCTCTGTCTTTCTGTCTGTCTGTCTATCTCACTCTTCTCCCCCATCTTTCTCGCTGACCCATGGTTCCTTCACACATTGAAATGTAAACCCACCCTGCAGCCCTCACGAAGAGCGCTTTTCTATTCATTTTCCTATTGGAAGTATAAATCAGGTTTAAAACAATATTTTTTCCTCTAAATGGCTGATTCCACTGACATAAATGTTTTAGTGAGTGCAAAGTGAACCAATTTACACTTCTCAGTGCTCGCCTGTACTATATCCGTCAGTAGTCATTTGGCCAGGGTGGCAGAGCATGAGAAGATGTGGAGGGAATTTTCAATCCAGACCTCTCACTGCATCCCAGCCTGTTTCAGGGTCACTCTTTAACCCAGCACAGACCTACTTATCACAGCCAGGCTTCCTCCATACATATGATCAGTCCTATCACCCGTGATCTCTCTTTCTCTCTCTCCCTCTCGTTCTCTCGCTTTTTCTCCCTCTTTCTCTTTTCTCTCTCTCTCAAGCTGTCGTACTAAGTGATAAGAAATTAGTTTCCAATGTTTACCAGTCAGATAACAGATAAACGAAAAGAAATACTGACACAATTTCAGTTTGAAAGTGCCACACATCACATCAGTGTGTTCATTTGTGAGATGCGACAGTAGAAGCACAATGTCAATTTTACAGCAGAGTGTCGTAATGCACTCTAACCTTCCCTGGAGGAATGGTGCCAATTCCAGATTGGCTTCTGAGAGACAGGGCATTGTCACTGACAGATACCGCGTTTTGTCTGGAACTGACTCTATTGTTGACGTCAACACACACAGAACAGAGGGAGACTCATCAGACAGTGTCCCCAGTCTCTAGACAAAACAACGCTCTGTGTTTGTGCTTTGATTGCATTAGGACTAGTTGCAGAGTAACCTACCACACTGAAGAGGGAGTTTAAAACCAAAAGAACTTGCCCATTAACAATATGATGGAGAGAGTGCATTGCACTCAACACCTATATTTAAATGGAGAGCCTATTTCTAGAAGCACGTTTAAGTCAAGACATCACCATGAAAGGGTAATTATAGAGGGAGATGTTGTTTTCCTGTCAGTGTGTTTTTGCTGGAGAGAGAACATGGAGTGTAGTGAGAGGTTTATGAGGGTTCTATTTCCTCTGTATGAGAGGAGAGAGAGAGGAGTGATGGGGAGAGAGAGTTAGAGAGGGAGAGAGAAAGGAGAGAGGAGAGATAGGGGGAGAGAGAGGAGTGATGGGGGAGAGAGAGAGGAATGATGGGGGAGAGAGTTAGAGAGGAGTGATAGGGGGAGAGAGTTAGAGAGGAGTGATAGGGGGAGAGAGTTCGAGAGGAGTGATAGGGGGAGAGAGTTAGAGAGAAATTGGGGTTGGTGAGGAAGGGGGAGGGGAGTTGAGACATCTCCAGATGTACAAGCCTATTGATCGGGACAACCCCTCCAATCCTGGCTCTTTTTCTCACTCTCTCCTCTTCTTCAATAGTCTATACCCCCCCTCTCACCATCTCTCTCCATCTTCTATCTCTCTCCCTCTCTCTTCTCTATCCCTGTCTTCATCTTCTCTATTCCCTCTCCACAGTGTTGGGGTGAATTAAAAATGGCTTCATATAATGTGAGAAGCGATTGCAGGGCCCCGATCGATACACTTTTAATCCCTTTCCCCCCTCTCTCTCTCTCTCTCTCTCGCTCTCTCTCTCTGTCCTCAATCTGCAATTTTATTATTCTGGCTAAATATGTTCTGTCTCTCATCTCAGTGTCCTCCAAGAACACTCTCCACTGACCATTATGTCTGGCTAAACACTTTCTGTCTATCTCTCTTTCTCTCATTTTCACTTCGTTTCATCTTCTCTCATCTGTTGTGTGCAATTTTGTTCTAGTCAGACAGGCAACTCTTTTCCAGGAACCCATTGTGCCCTGAAGCCACAGCTCTCTGTGTTTCTCTGCTATCTAGCCCCAACACCACTGCCTCTAGTTCTAGGAAATCCCAGTCAAGGATATGCTGTGTGTGTTTTTGGCTCTTAGTTTGCCTCGTTCTAAGTAGCTATGTTTACTTTAAACATCTAACTCTGAGCTATCATGTCTCTGGAGTCACTACCTGATTCTCTACTCCAACACTTAAACAAACTCCCCCTGGCCTTTCTCTTTATTTCGAACTTTCAATAGATAAATATAATTTCCCCTACGTAAGGATCAGCAGGGCTTTGGTGCTCACTCTCTCTCTCGCTGTCTCGATGTCTCGCTCTCTGTCTGTCTCTCTCTCTCCACACACTCTCCATGCTGCAGAAGCTAATTCCGTTCCGCTTACAAGGAGGTGAAAAAAGGTCTTTCAGCCAACCCCCTTCGTTTTACTTAATGAAGATGCTGTCCAATGGTGATATTTTCTGACATTTCACTAAAGGTTGTGCCACATTATTCCTGTGCATGTTCTGATGAGGCTCATGGAGGATCGTGCCGAGGGAGAAGCCTCTGATTAAATCCCAGTCTGAGGGGCCTCTCGCCCCTGAAGGTGTCCGGGCCAGTGACTGACTTCACTAGGACGGGTTGGACATGTGAGTGTTGGGGGAGGTAGACACTACGCTCCATCCCAAATGACACTCTATTCCCTATCTAGTGCGCAGGGCTCTGGTCAACCTAGTCATTGTGGATCGGCTCCAATTAATAGACCTATTAATAGACCACTTCTTGATCTGCATCTGACACATCAATACAAACATCTAAAGTGAGCCAGGGCCAATGCTGAATTAACCTGTCCCTCTTATTCTGATTACCTGGCTTTGATAGAGACATGATGAGAGCTAGCTGCCTAACTACCATCCATGGCAGAGACACCAAGGCACTGGGGACTTTTTAGTGCCAGTACACACAATTTGACTGGCTGATTAGCAGTATACCCCTTATCTTTGGATAAAGGACTTGGCTCTGTGGCATTTTTGTATGACACCAATGTACACGTACATGCATGCACACACACACACACACACACACACACACACACACACACACACACACACACACACATACACTCGTCTGCACGGCAACCACACTAAGGGACATATTGCGTTGTGTCTAATCTGAAGTGGCACTGCACAGAGCATTTCTAATTAGAGTCAGGGTCAACTAATTATAGACCGAGCAGAAACCTTTAATTTCACATAAATGAGAGGGAGAGAGCGATAGAGAGAGAGAGAGAGAGAGAGAGAGGGAGAGAGAGAGAGAGAGAGAGAGAGAGGGAGAGAGAGAGAGAGAGAGAGAGAGAGAGAGAGAGAGACAGAGAGAGGGAGAGAGAGAGACAGAGAGAAGGAGAGAGAGAGACAGAGAGAGGGAGAGAGAGAGAGACAGAGAGAAGGAGAGAGCGATAGAGAGAGGGACAGAGAGAGGGAGAGAGAGAGACAGAGAGAGGGAGAGAGAGAGACAGAGAGAGCGATAGAGAGAGAGAGAGAGAGAGGGAGAGAGAGACAGAGAGAGGGAGACAGAGAGAGGGAGAGAGAGAGACAGAGAGAGGGAGACAGAGAGAGGGAGAGAGAGAGACAGAGAGAAGGAGAGAGAGAGACAGAGAGAGGGAGAGAGAGAGACAGAGAGAGGGAGAGAGCGATAGAGAGAGGGACAGAGAGAGGGAGAGAGAGAGACAGAGAGAGGGAGAGAGAGAGACAGAGAGAGGGGAGAGAGAGACAGAGAGAGGGAGAGAGAGACAGAGAGAGGGAGCGAGAGAGACAGAGAGAGGGAGCGAGAGACAGAGAGAGGGAGAGAGAGAGACAGAGAGAGGGAGAGAGAGACAGAGAGAGAGAGAGAGAGAGAGAGAGAGAGAGAGAGAGAGGGAGAGAGAGAGACAGAGAGAGGGAGAGAGAGAGAGAGACAGAGAGAGGGAGAGAGAGGGAGAGAGAGAGACAGAGAGAGGGAGAGGTAGAAAGGTAGACAATAGGAAGGGAATAAAGGAATCGAGAAGGACCGAAAGTGAATGACGTGATAACAGATAGTTTTTCTCCCAATGTATTTGTGTTCTTCCCTCCCACTTTCTCCCCTACTCCCTTCTCCCCTCCCACTCTCTCCCTACTCCCCTCTTCCCACCCACTCTCTCCCCTAGTCTCCTATCCCCTCCCACTCTCTCCCCTAGTCTCCTATCCCCTCCCACTTTCTCCCCTACTCCCCTCTCATTTTCTCTTCCTCTGTCTCTTGGTGGCTCCTTGGCTTTGTTTGTGGCTGATCTAGGCTGGTATTTACAGGGCTGACGTCAGATGCGTGGCTGTTGCCCCTCTCTCTCATTAAGACAGACCCGGCTGCTTGGCCGAGACCTTCGCTGGAGCGCACAGCAGTAATTGGTAATCAGGGAGGGACAGAGAAGAGGGACTTTTCACCGGGCCCCTTACCTCCCCATGCTCATGGACACACACCGCCACACACACACGGGGGGAACATGAGGGAACACACATCAGTACAGCTAGTATAAATACCAAGCAGCAGCCTCTGACTATAATGTGTTCAGACTGTTAACGATATCACGATTCCTGTATCCTCTAATACACATGCACTACATACATACAGATTTCTCGACTGCATAATTTATGTCAGTGTGAGATCAGGGCCCGTATTCACAAAGCGCCTCAGAGTAGGAGTGCTGATCTAGGATCAGGTCCCAACCTGTCTATATAATCTTACTCATTATGATCTAAAAGGCAGATCAGATCAGCACTCCCACTCTGAGAGGCTTTGTGGATAGGGGCCCAGATCACTGAATTTAAGTTATTCAGACCCTGCCAAGTTTGACAAGCTTTATAGGTAGAACTTCATTGTGTATTTGTGTTTGTATTCAAGGGGGCAGTTACAGGTGAAGGTCCGTCCATCCATCCCTTAATCTGTCTGATTGGCTCTGAGTCAAGAGAGGCTGTTTGCTGCTGAAATGACATTAAAAAAATCCTCCTCAGCAGATGGGCAGCAGAAGTATACATTCCAACAACCAGCAATTTTTCGCAATTCTTTTTGATGAGGGGCATTTGAAGCGGAATGGGGGTTTGGGGGCAGTCAGAGAACCTTTCAACTTGATTTTCTCAGAGGTAGTCTTCCCTAGCTCTCTCTGGATGAGGATGGTCCTAATTTTTCTCTTTGCAATGGCTACTTACCATCCTCTATCCTCCAGGCCTCATTACCAGGAGGAGAGTGAGTGGGTTAGCTATTTTACTCCAAAGCCATAAGACTCCTGAACAGGTAATCAAATGGCTACCTTGACTATTTGCATTGTGTGCCCCCCCACCAACCCGTCTTCTACGCTGCTGCTACTCTCTTTTTATCATATTTGCAGAGTCACTTTAACTATACATTCATGTACATACTACCTCAATTGGCCCGACCAACCAGTGCTCCTGCACATTGGCTAACCGGGCTATCTGCATTGTGTCCCACCACCCGCCAACCCCTCTTTTTACACTACTGCTACTCTGTTCCTCATACAGTGGGGCAAAAAAAGTATTTAGTCAGTTCTCCCACTTAAAAAGATGAGAGAGGCCTGTAATTTTCAACATAGGTACACATCAACTATGACAGACAAAGTGAGAGAAAAAAAATCCAGAAAATCACATTGTAGGATTTTTTATGAATTTATTTGCAAATTATGGTGGAAAATAAGTATTTGGTCACCTACAAACGAGCAAGATTTCTGGCTCTCACAGACCTGTAACTTCTTCTTTAAGAGGCTCCTCTGTCCTCCACTCGTTACCTGTATTAATGGCACCTGTTTGAACTTGTTATCAGTATAAAAGACACCTGTCCACAACCTCAAACAGTCACAATCCAAACTTCACTATGGCCAAGACCAAAGAGCTGTCAAAGGACACCAGAAACAAAACTGTAGACCTGCACCAGGCTGGGAAGACTGAATCTGCAATAGGTAAGCAGCTTGGTTTGAATAAATCAACTGTGGGAGCAATTATTAGGAAATGGAAGACATACAAGACCACTGATAATCTCCCTCGATCTGGGGCTCCACGCAAGATCTCACCCCGTGGGGTCAAAATGATCACAAGAACGGTGAGCAAAAATCCCAGAACCACACGGGGGGACCTAGTGAATGACCTGCAGAGAGCTGGGACCAAAGTAACAAAGCCTACCATCAGTAACACACTACGCCGCCAGGGACTCAAATCCTGCAGTGCCAGACGTGTCCCCCTGCTTAAACCAGTACATGTCCAGGCCCGTCTGAAGTTTGCTAGAGAGCATTTGGATGATCCAGAAGAAGATTGGGAGAATGTCATATGGTCAGATGAAACCAAAATATAACTTTTTGGTAAAAACTCAACTCGTCGTGTTTGGAGGACAAAGAATGCTGAGTTGCATCCAAAGAACACCATACCTACTGTGAAGCATGGGGGTGGAAACATCATGCTTTCGGGCTGTTTTTCTGCAAAGGGACCAGGACGACTGATCCGTGTAAAGGAAAGAATGAATGGTGCCATGTATCGTGAGATTTTGAGTGAAAACCTCCTTCCATCAGCAAGGGCATTGAGGATGAAACGTGGCTGGGTCTTTCAGCATGACAATGATCCCAAACACACCACCCGGGCAACGAAGGAGTGGCTTCGTAAGAAGCATTTCAAGGTCCTGGAGTGGCCTAGCCAGTCTCCAGATCTCAACCCCATAGAAAATCTTTGGAGGGAGTTGAAAGACCGTGTTGCCCAGCAACAGCCCCAAAACATCACTGCTCTAGAGGAGATCTGCATGGAGGAATGGGCCAAAATTCCAGCAACAGTGTGTGAAAACCTTGTGAAGACTTACAGAAAACGTTTGACCTCTGTCATTGCCAACAAAGGGTATATAACAAAGTATTGAGAATCTTTTGTTATTGACCAAATACTTATTTTCCACCATAATTTGCAAATAAATTCATAAAAAATCCTACAATGTGATTTTCTGGATTTTTTTTTCTCATTTTGTCTGTCAGAGTTGAAGTGTATCTATGATGAAAATTACAGGCCTCTCTCATCTTTTTAAGTGGGAGAACTTGCACAATTGGTGGCTGACTAAATACTTTTTTGCCCCACTGTATATGCATAGTCACTTTAACCATACCTACATGTACATACTACCTCAATCAGCCCGACTAACTGGTGTCTGTATATAGTATCGCTACTGTATTCTGCCTCGCTACTGTTATTTTTCACTGTCTTTTTACTGTTGTTTTTGTTTCTTTACTTACCTATTGTTCACCTAACACCTTTTTTACACTATAAGTTAGAGCCTGTAAGTAAGCATTTCACTGTTGTATTCAGCGCACATGACAAATAAACGTTGATTTGATTTGATCAGACAGACAGACACGTACAAAGTAGTGCAGGATGATCGTGGACAGAGAGTTTGGCATTAACAGTATCTACATGCATTGTAGGATGGAGTTGTCATTTAATCTGTTGGGTTTAGGGATGATTTGGAGTCAAATCTGTAAACCTGTTAAATGCATGCATGCATTTGTGTTTGCTTGTTGGTGTGTGTGTGTGTGAGTGTGTGTGTGTGTGTGTGTGTGTGTGTGTGCGTGCGTGCGCAAATCTGTCAAATCATTTGACATCTTGGGGATATACTGTATCACTCACTCTGCTATTCTTTACATTTAAATATACACCCCCAACATCAAGAACAACATCTTAGAGAATACTGGAGAAGCAAATATGTATTCAATAATAATACTAGTGGGAGGTTAAGCTACCTGCTTTATAGAAACGTGTCTCTGTTCAGATCACTTTGCCACTGGGAGAGTCTGAGTAATAAATTATTTACATACTCTTCTGTCTTCTCTGAGTCGACTTCATCTTCATCTGATCTCTATGATGTTCCAGTAAAGGGCTCTAGTTTAGTCTACTCCCTCAGACCCTGAGGTATCACACTACGGTAAAGGGCTCTAGTTTAGTCTACTCCCTCAGAACCTGAGGTATCACACTACAGTGAAGGGCTCTAGTTTACACTACTCCCTCAGACCCTGAGTTATCACTCTACAGTAAAGTGCTGTAGTTTAGTCTACTCCCTCAGACCCTGAGGTATCACATTAGTGATAGTCTAAAAGGCTCAGACCCTGAGGTATCACATTGATAGTTTCCTGACTCAGACCCGGTAAAGGGCTATTAGTGATAGTCTACTGACTCAGACCCTGAGGTATCACACTACACTACAAAGGGCTTTAGTGATAGTCTACTGACTCAGACCCTGAGGTATCACACTACACTAAAGGGCTTTAGTGATAGTCTACCCTGACTCAGACCCTGAGGTATCAGTAAAGGGCACTACACTAAAGGGCTTTAGTGATAGTCTACTGACTCAGACCCTGAGGTATCACACTACACTAAAGGGCTTTAGTGTTAGTCTACTCCCTCAGACCCTGAGGTATCACTCTAAAGGGCGGTAAAGTGCTGTAAAGCTTTTTAGTCTACTCCCTCAGACCCTGAGGTATCACACTACAGTAAAGGGCTCTAGTCCCTCAGACCCTAGTCTAAAGGGCTTTAGTTTAGTCTACTCCCTCAGACCCTGAGGTATCACACTAGTAAAGGGTAAAGGGCAGTAAAGGGCTAGTTTAGTCTACTCCCTCAGACCCTGAGGTATCACACTACAGTAAAGGGCTCTAGTTTAGTCTACTCCCTCAGACCCTGAGGTATCACACTACAGTAAAGGGCTCTAGTTTACACTACTCCCTCAGACCCTGAGGTATCACTCTACAGTAAAATGCTGTAGTTTAGTCTACTCCCTCAGACCCTGAGGTATCACATTACGGTAAAGGGCTTTAGTGATAGTCTACTGACTCAGACCCTGAGGTATCACACTACACTAAAGGGCTTTAGTGATAGTCTACTGACTCAGACCCTGAGGTATCACACTACACTAAAGGGCTTTAGTGATAGTCTACTGACTCAGACTCTGAGGTGTCACACTACACTAAAGGGCATTAAGTTATAGTCTACTGACTCAGACCCTGAGGTGTCACACTACACTAAAGGGCTTTAGTGATAGTCTACTGACTTAGACCCTGAGGTATCACACTACGGTAAAGGGCTTTAGTGATAGTCTACTGACTCAGACCCTGAGGTATCACACTACACTAAAGGGCTTTAGTGATAGTCTACTGACTCAGACCCTGAGGTATCACACTACACTAAAGGGATTTAGTGTTAGTCTACTCCCTCAGACCCTGAGGTATCACTCTACAGTAAAGGGATTTAGTGTTAGTCTACTCCCTCAGACCCTGAGGTATCACTCTACGGTAAAGTGCTGTAGTTTAGTCTACTCCCTCAGACCCTGAGGTATCACACTACAGTAAAGGGCTCTAGTTTACACTACTCCCTCAGACCCTGAGGTATCACTCTACAGTAAAGTGCTGTAGTTTAGTCTACTCCCTCAGACCCTGAGGTATCACATTACGGTAAAAGGCTTTAGTGATAGTCTACTGACTCAGACCCTGAGGTATCACACTACACTAAAGGGCTTTAGTGATAGTCTACTGACTCAGACCCTGAGGTATCACACTACAGTAAAGGGCTTTAGTAATAGTCTACTGACTCAGACCCTGAGGTATCACACTACAGTAAAGGGCTTTAGTAATAGTCTACTGACTACTCTCTAACCCCCTGAGGTATCCCACTACACTACTTGAATAAAATGAATTTGTTCACCCCTCAACCCCCTAGTCATCATCCAATTCTCTCTTGCAGATGACTTAGAATGAAATCGCTATCATCCTCTTCGAGTTTGTAGAGTAAAATAAGACAGGCAGTGTTTTATCTTATGTAGCTGATGAACTGTAATTATACTTGTGTGTATGGTCACTGAGCATTCTTCTCTGTAGCAGCACTGTAAAAAAAAACTGTAGCACTGTGTAGCGCTATAACAACCACTGTGTAACGGTGTGAGTAGGGACGCGTTTCAATGTGGCCTGAAGCGGAGACGTGCGGTGTTTCACAAGGTATTTACTGTTGTCCCAAGACAGTCACAGGAGAAGGAGACGTAGGGTTGACTCTAAGGACACAAGGTGGTGGGGTTATTGTTGTGTTTGTCTGGTATACTGTACAATGTCTTCTTCTTTTTTAGTAAGGATAATTTTTTCTATGAGAATGACACACCTTACGCAACACAAGAATGCAAGTAACTCAAGTAAAGTCTTCAGCAATCCCCTCCTTTCCTCTTTATTTACCTTTCCTCTGCTCTGTCTGCTTCCGTGACGGTGCTGTGTTCTGACAGTAGAGAGGTGCTGGAAAATAACACACAACTAAAAGGATCTGAAACAGCAAAACGCAATTAGAAGCCATTAAAACTTCACCATGACCTGCTGCTGTGGTGTGTGTGTGTGTGTGTGTGTGTGTGTGTGTGTGTGTGTGTGTGTGTGTGTGTGTGTGTGTGTGTGTGTGTGTGTGTGTGTGTGTGCGTGCGTGCGCGTGTGCGTGCGTGCGTGCGTTGTAAGTGACAGGCTATTTTGATGTGTAGGTTTGTGTGTGCGTGACCATCAGAGAGAGAGGAGGGGGAGAGACAGTAATATAGAGAGGCTGAGAACAGCACTAATTTGCTAATTTATCATGAAACACATCATCAAATTGAGTGTATTGGGCTTGTGCTAATAGGAGTTGTATATTCTCGAGGTGACCATTGAGATGAGTCACATCTATTGATCAGCACTCTCAATAATCAGTGGAAAGCGACTGACTGTGACATATTAAGCTGATTATTTTGCCAATTATAGTGTAGTTGGATATGATTATTCAGTGCATGTGTTTCAAATCAGCATTTTGTTTAGAATTGATGAAAAATGGATAAAAACCCAACCAGATTTTCCAATTCTGCCAATTCTTCTATCAAGATGTGTTCTTCTCCATTTATCAGTACCAGCAGGTGACTAGGTGTTTCCATGGAAATAAGGAGGAGGTATTGTCAGTGGTGTGAAAAGATTCAGTGGACATCAGCTTTTTGTGTTTTATACACTGCAGACAAAACTGGTTGAAATGACTTCCTTATCATCAGGTTATAACCAGTTCTGGTTGGTTGTAGTTGATTGTGATTATGTCATTTCACTTTGCCCTCTGGGTAAGTTTCCAACCTTTTCGTTTGGACAATGGAGAGCCACCAGCCTATACACTGAGACTCAGTAGATGAGCTCGCCAACGTCGTTTGTGTCTTTAGTCATTGAGATGGCTTATATCTGAAGCATCTGATTATGTTATCACAGGTACGGACACATATCTGTGTCATTATCCAACATAAAAGGAAGAAACCTCTCTGAATCACTATTGGCAGTGAGCTGTGCAATCTAGCAATAATAACATGCACGTGCTAAAAGCAATCATTCTCACCATGCTCAGATGATGAGGAATGGAAAATGGTATTTATGAAATTGCTTATGACCCATTTGCTGTTTGTGGCATTAATGGCATTAATAGGACGGGTAAAGTATCAGGCCTATCGATTACAGCAATGCCATGGGTAGGCAGGAATTGGGTGGGTATAGCATGGCATGAGGGCACTTGGCTGGCAGAAGCTGAAAACTGAAAAATATGTTGAAATGGCCCAGTGTTGTCCGTGTCAGGTTCAAGCCTCTTCTCTCTATCAGAAAAGAGAAAGAGTAATAAAGTCAGCGATGAACAGTACATATATCAACTATTGTAAGGAAGGGAAAGAGAAGGCGTGTGCGTTACAGGGGTCATCACCCTTCCTGGTGGATGAATTGGCATGATGTCCCACCCTGTTTACAGTGCATTCGGAAAGTGTTCAGACCCCTTGACTTTTTCCACATTTTGTTACGTTACAGCCTTATTCTATTTTTTTTAAATTCCCCTCATCAATCTACACACAATACCCAACAATGACAAAGCAAAAACAGGTTTTCAGACATTTTTGCCAATGTATAATAAAAAATAAAAAAACTGAAATAGGCCTCCCTGGTGGCGCTGTGTCATCAGAGACTCTGGGTTCGCGCCCAGGCTCTGTCGTGACCGGGAGGTCCGTGGGGCGACACACAATTGGCCTAGCGTTGTCCGGGTTAGGGAGGGCTTGGCCGGTAAGGGTGTCCTTGTTTCATCGCGCACCAGTGACTCCTGTGGCGGGCCGGGCGCAGTACGCGCTAACCAAGGTTGCCAGGTGCACGGTGTTTCCTCCGACACATTGGTGCGGCTGGCTTCCGGGTTGGATGCGCGCTGTGTTAAGAAGCAGTGCGGCTTGGTTGGGTTGTGTATCGGAGGACGCATGACTTTCAACCTTTGTCTCTCCCGAGCCTGTACGGGAGTTGTAGTGATGAGACAAGATAGTAGCTACTAAACAATTGGATACCACGAAATTGGGGAGAAAAAGGGGTAAAATACACAAAAGAAAAATGAAATATCATACGTTTTCAGACCCTTTACTCAGTACTTTGTTGAAGCACGTTTGGCAGCGATTACAGCCTTGAGTCTTCTGGGGTATGACACTACAAGCTTGGCACACCTGATTTGGGGAGTTTCTTCCATTCTTCTCTGCAGTTCCTCTCAAGCTCTGTCAGGTTGGATGGGGAGCATCGCTGCACAGCGATTTTCAGGTCTTTCAAGAGATGTTCGAGTCTGGGCTCTGGCTGGGCCACTTAAAGACATTCAGAGACTTGTCCCGAAGCCACTCCTGCGTTGTCTTGGCTGTGTGCTTAGGGTCATTGTCCTGTTGGAAGGTGAGGTCCTGAGCAATCTGGAGCAGGTTTTCATCATGGATCTCTCTGTACATTGCTCGGTTCATCTTTCCCTTGATCCTGACTAGTCTCCCAGTCCCTGCTGCTGAAAAGCATCCTCACAGCATGATGCTGCCACCACCATGCTTCACCGTGGAGATGGTGCCAGATTTCCTTCAGATGTGACGCTTGGCAATCAGGCCAAGAGTTCAATCTTGGTTTCATCAGACCAGAGAATCTTGTTTCTCATGGTCTGAAAGTCTTTAGGTGCCTTTTGGCAAACTACAAGCGGGCTTTCATGTACCTTTTACTGAGGAGTGGCTTCCGCCTTCTGGAAGGTTCTCCCATCTCCATAGAGGAACTCTGGAGCTCTGTCAGAATGACCATCAGGTTCTTGGTCAACTCCCTGACCAAGGCCCTTCTCCCCTGATTGCTCATTTTGGCCTGGTACCTAGCTCTAGGAAGAGTCTTGTTGGTTCCATACTTCTTCCATTTAAGAATGATAGAGGCCACTGTGTTCTTGGGGACCTTCAATGCTGCAGAAATGTTTTGGTACCCTTCCCCAGATCTGTGCCTCAACACAATCCTGTCTCAGAGCTCTATGGAATATTCCTTCAACCTCATGGCTTGGTTTTTGTTCTGACATGAACTGGCAACTGTGGGATCGTATATAGACAGGTGTGTGCCTTTCCAAATCATGTCCAATCAATTGAATTTACCACAGGTGGACTCCAATCAAGTTGTATAAACATCTCAAGGATGAGCAATGGAAACAGCATGCACCTGAGCTCAATTTCGAGTCTCATAACAAAGGGTCTGAATACTTGTGTAAATAATGTATTTCTCTTTTTATATTCTTAAATTAGCAAAAATGTGTTTAAAAAAACTGCTTTGACTTTGTCATTATGGTTTATTGTGTGTAGATTGATGAGGAAAAAACAAGGCTGTAATGTTACAAAATGTGGAAAAAGTCAAGCGGTCTGAATACTTTCTGAATGCACAGTAGATGTCTCTTAAGTCCCACTGCTTTGTTATTCTAATGACAAAAATGACAGGTGCATTTCATGTTCTATTTCGTAACTTTTTTATTTTCTCTTATCTCCTCCCTATTCCTCCATATTCTCCCCTTCATCTGTTGCACAGGTTGTGAGTCAGGACAGGATTGTATGCAGTTCATATTGAGTTCTCTGTATGCATACTTTGAAAATGTTTTTGTTGCCTATAGGGAGGGGTGTGTTGTGTGTAGTGTTGTGTTGTGTGTATTTTGCTGGTTGTGTGTTAAGTTGTATACTATTTCCTCAGGCAGATTAGGTGAATAATGAATTTCCTCTCGACATGGAAGACTGGCCGTAATTAAGGAGAGAGGAGTGAGGCAAAGAGCCACTGGTCTGACACGCACGCACACACACACAAACACACACCACACCACACCACATGATACACACATGATACACACATAGTGGTTGCAAAAGTACCCAACTGTCATACTTGAGTAAAAGTAAAGATACCTTAATGGAAAATGACATGAGTAGGCCGTTATTGTAAATACGAATTTGTTCTTACCTGACTTGCGTTGGTAAATAAAGGTTCAAAAAAGATACAGTACTGTGCAAAAGTTTTAGTTCAGCAATGATATAATGCTGTAAAGTAAGATGCTTTCAAAAATAAACATGTTAATAGATTATATTTATCAATTAACTAAATGCAAAGTGAGTTAACATGAGAAAAATCTACATCAAATCCATATTTGGTGTGATGACCCTTTGCCTTCAAAACAGCATCAATTATCTTAGGTACACTTGCACAAAGTTAGGGATTTTGTGGGCATATAGTCAGGTGTATGATTAAACAATTATACCAAACAGGTACTAATGATCATCAATTAAATGTATAGGTTGAAACACAATCATTAACTGAAGCAGAAACAGCTGTGTAGGAGGAATGAAACTGGGTGAGGAACAACCAAACTCAGCTAACAAGGTGAGGATGCTGAAGACAGTTTATTGTCAAAAGTCATACACCATGGCAAGACTGAGCACAGCAACAAGACACGGGGTTGTTATACTGCATCAGCAAGGTCTCTCCCAGACAGACATTTCAAGGCAGACAGGGGTTTCCAGATGTCCAAGCTCTTTTGAAGAAGCACAAAGAAACGGGCAACGTTGAGGACCGTAAACACAGTGGTAGGCCAAGGAAACTTACTGCAGCAGATGAAAGACACATCATGCTTACTTCCCTTCGCAATCAGAAGATGTACAGCAGTGCCATCAGCCCAGAATTGGCAGAAAACAGTGGTGCACCCATCTACTGTCCGGAGAAGTCTGGTCAGAAGTGGCCTTCATGGAAGATTTGCGTCCAAAAAGCCATACCTCTGACGTGGGAACAAGGCCAAGCGACTCAACTATGCATGAAAACAAAGGAACTGGGGTGCAGAAAAATGGCAGCAGGTGCTCTGGACTGATGAGTCACAATTTGAAATATTTAGCTGTAGCAGAAGGCAGTTTGTTCACCGAAGGGCTGGAGAGCGGTACACAAATGAGTGTCTACAGGCAACAGTGAAGCATGGTGGAGGTTCAACAGTGAAGCATGGTGGAGGTTCAACAGTGAAGCATGGTGGAGGTTCAACAGTGAAGCATGGTGGAGGTTCCTTGCATGTTTGGGGCTGCATTTCTGCAACTGGAGTTGGGGATTTGGTCAGAATTTATGGTCTCCTCAATGCTGAGAAGTACAGGCAGATACTTATCCATCCTGAATTTCCATCAGGGAGGCATCTGATTGGCCCCAAATGTATTCTGCAGCATGACAGCGACCCCAAACATACAGCGAAAGTCATTAAGAACTATCTTCAGCGTAAAGAAGAACAAGGAGTCCTGGAAGTGATGGTATGGCCCCTACAGAGCCCTGATCTCAACATCATCATGTCTGTCTGGGATTACATGAAGAGAGAGAAGCACCTGAGGCTGCCTAAATCCACAGAAGAACTGTGGTTAGTTCTCCAAGATGTTTGGGCCAACCTACCTGCCGAGTTCCTTCAAACTGTGTACCTAGGATAATTGATGCACTTTTGAAGGCAAAGGGTGGTCACACCAAATATTGATTTGATGTAGATTTTTATTCTGTTCACTCACTTTGCATTTTGATAAATTGATAAATACAAAAAATTAACATGTCTATTTTTGAAAGCCATCTTACTTTACAGCGTTTTTTCACACCCGTCAAAAACTTTTGCACAGTACTGTATATTAATAATAACTAAATAAATAATTTTGTGAGTCAGTGATATTTTTTTTGTTTCTTTAGGAATGTAAGTGAAGTAAAAGGAAAAGTAGACAAAAATATAAATAAAGCACAGATTCAACAAAAAACGAATGAATTAGTACTAGTATTTTGAATTAAGTACTTTACACCTCTGCGCGCGCGCGCGCGCACACACACACACACACACACACACACACACACACACACACACACACCCGGAGGGTTAGGGCCTCTGCAGCTCCCCATGGGTGAGAGTGGTGGGGTTTGTTCCCAGATCACAGGGCTGTCATTGACTATTTATTTTAGTCCCCCACAATCCGACGTTTCATGCTGCGCGCTGGGGGGTAGGGAATCAAAGATTCCTTTCATTTCGGCACCACTCAGTGGCCTCAGATCACGCTTTTCCCATCCCGCCGCAGCTCTCGCCCTGTGCGCCCCTGCGCAGTGTCAGCGTTGGGGCAGGGATGCGCTCCGTCGCCGTGGTAAATTGTACGCTTTGTACTTCACTGACAGAGGGAGAAATAGCAGTCATTTCCGTCTGATAGCCCGGGGGTTGTTGCATCCCTCATTTACTCTCTCTCTCGGATCTACCAGAATATGAGACTGAGGCACAGTTTACACAGCAAGCATAAACAGCGTCATATAGTTGATGCAATCAGACAATGAGCTAGATTCCATCCCAACTTGTTGAACTTATACTGACCTAAATGTCCTGATATTAAACACTTATTATTATAGTTTTTACAATATTCCACCAGGTAATTATCGCTTCATCCACGTAACTTTCTGTGTCACTCCCGTGACACTGTTCCTATATGGCACTCCCGGAGGCTTAACATTTTGTCCCGCACCATCCTTGTATTGTTTTTCCATTTGATTAATTAAAGCTCAAATAAATTCAGCGCCATCACACACCGTTTTGCATAGAAGTTGAATGCACTGGTATGGATTAAATAATCCATTAATTGCATTAATTGATTAATTCGCCACTAAAGTGATTATAAGACATGCGTAAAGTCCACCCTGCCCCAGCCCTTGTCCCCCATGCTACAGGTATCCCCACCTCACCTCGACTTGGAGATCCACCCGGCTCTGGGTCGGGTCCATCCACCGGTCGGTGTGCAGGTCCCCTGTTGCTTTAAGCAGTGTGTTTTTTCGACCAACAGGAGGCGTGTCTTCCCCACGGCCGGAGCGGAGCGCAGCGAGACGCGAGTCTGAAGGAACCGATCTGGCTCGTCTCTCTATCGGAACAAATCAACTACTTTCTCAGCTCATTCTAATCGAAGGTAAGCGTCGCATCCTTTTTCATAATTGTATGATTATCTGTCGGTTATTTGTGTAATTTAACAGCTTGTACTCCCCTCTGCTTGGGTGTGTAAGGTTCGAATGCCTAGTATGTTGAATTTTACAGGTGAGACAGAAGTGAGAGAATTAGGCTATCCACCTCGTCTCTTTCATCGAAGATATCACACAAAACGTGACGATTATATATAAAACTATGTCTCCCGATTTACACCGGTTCATTTACACTAGTCTATTCGATGATGAATTGTGCATTTATATTTTGGGAATGCGGCGCGTCGTGTCACAATGTGCGCTCTGCGCACCTCTGCCAGTAGAAACAATTACAATGTCTTAAAGGTTTCGACTTGTTAGTTAATAGGACAAAACCATGTCGATACGTGACCTGTCTTACTATTTAAAATGCGTGTCCCCTCTCGAGTCCCTCCTCTCGTTGCTGATGCATACAATGTTGTGGGGTTGAAAATACATTATGGGGTCATTAAATGAATACCGTACAAATCGTGGCTGTCAATGGCGTTGAAGTTATCCGCTTTATGAATGATCCATAGATAATGAGTAATCAGGCTGGGTGGAAAGGAACCGACTGGCTGCGCATGTAAATTCCACAGCTGATGAGCACATAACCCGCGCGCACCACAGCCCTAAATCAAGTTTATGATCAGATGGTAGATGGATATTGCACAGTGCCTTAAAACAGCACCGATGATGCCCAAAGTGCTATTTGGAGAGCTCTTACAAAGTAACCAGAAAAAGCTGGTCGTTAAACTGGATATGTATAAGAATCCCTGCAGAAATAGTTTGAGTTTACAACTGGCATCCGTGCCAACTGATTGTGCGCGAGTCACCGCCAACTCCCTACTTCTATTCGCTCATTGCGCGCGACTGGCTTCATGTGTATAACGTTGTAAAGCACTTGCCTTAGCCTACACATGTTAAAGTATGACATTGACAATGTTTTCATTTAGTAAGGGCCACAGAAAATAAGACAAAACATTTCAGTGTAATTGTAGTTATCTTCATGGATCCCATGCGTACATTTCCTCATCCTCGGTCAGCTGAATGGTATTCTCAAACCAGATGGAAAATATATATATATTGGAACGGTTAGTTTAAAGAGAAACAAGGCGCATATTAATTCTTTACAAACAAGTAAACTGTTAAAAGTCACTGCATTTATCCTCAAAAATACCTCAGAAGCATGTATCCATATCTGTCGCTCTATTTAATGTACATTTTATGACAGCTATAGGCAATTAAATCACCATAAATCCCTGTCGATCGTTGACTTTTTACTGGGTCATCTCGGCACATTTGTATTATTTATTATTGAGGGAGAGTGAAAAGACCATTTCTTACTCATATATGGACATGGAACGGCACTCGGGTTTTAAGCCAACATGTAAATGCCGAGCTATATTTGTATGTTACACAAGGAATTAAACGAGACATCATATAGCTTTACATAACAGAAGGAATCCGAACACATCTGTCTTTGTAAAGGCAGATTATGCGGTCGGTTTGTCAAACGGAGAAAGAAAGGGCGTAGGCATACTTGGAGTTAGTAAGTAGGCGTTTGTCTTACTTTCAGTCAAGCTGATTGAGTCCATTTGCATTACTCGGAAATATTATTGACGCCGTTGGAGGCTACACCATCGAAGATCCACCCGGGGTCTCGTGCAGCAGTCTCACACACTGACTGCAATAAAAGTGTTTCACAGCCCCTCGTATATTTCTCGGGCGGCTTGAAACGCAGACGCAAGAAGCTCTCCTGTTCGGAAATACTTGTCGAATGCTCTCGGGAGCTGTTCATTAAATAACGACAGAGGCTATATGCAACTCTGAATATCCAAAGTGAAAAAATAAAGACAAAGAAACATACATTTTATCATCAAACAAACATAGGTTAGGCTATGTAAAGTTAGGTCTAATTCGAGTAGTGTTCGAAGGTGACCGCGACGCTGTCCATGGTTCTGAAATCCGCGCTGCACAAGTCTACACATACGGCCAGTGAAGGTGAATACAACTACACCTGGCGTGGTTTTAGTGAAAAGGAACACAAATATATTGCATCTACTGTATAGAACTAATGACACAAATAATATGTTCATGATTAATATCTATATAATTAATACGTATACATTAATGTAATAGTATTATGCATTTAGAGATACAAATTACATCCAAGTGTAATGCATCTTTAATAACTGTTGCCCGTACTTTTGGACGGTGTGTAGGTAGAATAGGCTAGTCCTGTCCGTTTCCAAGTGATGTCGTACCCTGTATGGTCCTGGCGTTTGTATTTGTCATACAATCTAATGTTAAAATGGTTTTAGGCCTTCTCTATATTTTAACCACTCCAGACAATATTATTTATAATTGCCATCTGTAATCATATCCATAGATTTAGGCCTATGAAACAGAACACATATTCTTGAAATTTGAAGTTAATTTAATGACAGAAATCATGGCCTTCTAATTGTATAACTTCACAAATAATTTAACAACACGCCTACTTTGATATTGGCTGTATAACTTTTGAATTACATGATCTGAGAATAAACTTATTTCACAACTTTTAATATATATGTTTTTATGAAAGTTCTACAGTGCTACAATACTCAGCCCATGTTATTGACAATTGATGACCAAATTGGAATCCCTTATTATCCTATGTTTACATTGTCATGAAGTTTAGCAGTACACTACTAAAAAAAATCTGAATATAACCAACAAGGGTTATATTGCTTGCTTCATATATGGTACCCCTAAAGGTTATATTTAGAACCCTTTTATAGGGTTCTATTATCAGAACCCCAGGGGTTCTTCTTCACTGAACCAAAATTGGTTCGTTATAGAACCCTTGGGTTCCATATAGGGTTCTAAATGGAACTCATTTCGGTTCTTTATAGAGCCTTTAGGAGTGCCATATATGAAGCAAGCATAGAACCCTTTTGGTTCTATCCAGAACCTTTTTTTCTAAGAGTGTACAATGTCAAAACTAGTACAAATAGAACATCGAAAAGAAAATCTTTCTCAGTGACAGCATAGCTCTGTGAAAAAAATATTAGCTCAGCAATAGGCTATTCATCAAAATTGGACTTGAGACAGTTTTGGTTCACAAACCTCTCACACGACTCCAAGGCTGAGCAATCCCGATCTAGAGAGGCAATCTTTTTAACATCATAGATTGATTTTACAATCGCTCGGCATGGCACCAGTCCACTGTCAGCAGCCACGGCCATTGAATGAACCGAGCAAAACCGTGAATAACATAAAGAAAGTACCGGGTGCCAGCACGAGACACCCGGGGAAAGATGGCCATTTCGATGTCAGATATGGATCGGAAGCGATGTGTGGTCAGCAGCACCTGCGAAATATACCCAATCTTTCCTCTCTCGCGCTCACACTAATCTTGGCTCGACGTCAGATGCTGTGCGGCAGTGCAGCAGAATGCTAGCTTCAGACAGCTGAGACTGCCTGGAAGGTTTAGGCTCGCTAGCCTTCTGCAATTCTGCCAGCGTTCGTCTCTTGAGAAGGGATTCTGACTTGGAAACTCAAACCCCCCTTCTTCCCCTTTCATGTCCATCTCTCTTTCAGACCGCCCGTGAATGGATTTCTCCCGGATTTGCCCAGACTATCATGGATGCCCCACCGTTAGCTGAGTGGGAAGGTTGTTTCTTGGCGCAGTGAGCTGGACACGCAGCGCTTGCTAATGGATCTGGGGAAACGAATGATACCTTCTCCCTGACTGACCATGCCGTGATCTTGCCGTGGACCGTCACCCTGTTTAACGTCAAAAGAAACATTTCGGGGGAATCTACCGATCCAGGGAATAAATACTGTGGCATCACACAGACACCATGAAGATTACCTCCCCGCTCATAAGTAAAGCGAGATTCAGGTGCACCGTCAGGCTTCTACTGCTGCTATTACTATGTGTGGGATATTCTCGCGGGATGCCACATGTTTTAAGATTTGGTAAGATTGCTATTTTCCTTCTCTGTTAAACATTCTTACTGTCTTGATGTAGTAGCCTAGCTATTCCCTAACTCTGTAACTGTTGTCATTTCATGTCTGGGCTCCATAGCTGTCTTATATACTTCCTAGTAGACGTGTTGCCGTGACCCCACGGGTCCTCTTGTCCCAGACTTATTGGAGTGAGCGCGTGCGCCCCGGAGCCACATCCCCTAAATAACTACTACCCCTATGCACGGTGTTGTTTACCACAGCTGTCTAGGGACATTGCATTATCTCTTTTGTCCTGAAACCTTCATGCATGACAACATTTCCATGCAGAATGATCCGACAGCAGACTAGTACAACTGGAGTCCATATAGAAACATATATAGCCTACAATTATGCATAACTGGATTTGATCATCATTTGTGGAATTTGTTTCAAATATGCGATGGAGGAAAAGCAACTTTTCCAAATAGCAGTGTCTGATTATGTCTTTATGCCAAAGTGCCATGTTGTTGGTGAATCATTTTTGTTGGAGAATAAATTATTGGTGGAACTTGTTGCTATGGTGCTGATATTTCTAAGTTTGCATAATAAACCTAGTGTGCGTGAGAGAGATAGAAATAATGAGAATGAGAGAGAGAGAGAGAGAGAGAGCATGTAGCCAGAAAGCTTGCAACAGTTGGCAACAACGTGGCGCCTATGTTGATCATTACCTCACATTAATGTTAGTTACATAGATATTTGGATCATATAGGCCTATTCATGGCCGACATCAACACAAGACCCATTTTTGTTATAGACGCATTCAAAAAAAGAATGAAGAAATGACTGACTGAAGAAATGCGCGCTAAATCCCCCATCCATCTAAACGCATTTAAACACGTCCATTTCTCGAAGTATGACGTGTCCGATTATGAACAGAAAGAACCCTAACCAACCAAGCCATGTAGTTGAATATGAGTGCAGTACAGTCAATGCCTACGCAACTATTGAACACAGCGAGCCTTGATAATGACAGCCAGCAGCGTGAAGCAAAGGATACATGCTAGAGTTTGATCTTCCCTTTCGTTGTTCGCTCTGAGTTCGGTACGTTACTATTAGCAAGCATTTAAAGGAATCCATTGTTCTAACTGAGCACATCTCTTCCATTGTCGACTCCAAGGAAAGACTGCATAGGCTTACAGAACAAACATAGGGTAGACTATCAGTATTGCACTGTACAAATGAAGTCTGACGTTTACATACACCTTAGCAAAATACATTTAAACTTGGTTTTCACAATTCCTGACATTTAATCCTAGTAAAAATTCTGTGTTATATAATTTAGGATCGTCACTTTATTTTAAGAATGTGAAATGTCAGAATAATAGTAGAGAGAATGATTTATTTAAGCTTTTATTTATTTCATCACATTCCCAGTGGGTCAGACGTTTACATACACTCAATTAGTATTTGGTAGCATTGCCTTTAAATTGTTTAAATTAACTTGGGTCAAACGTTTCAGGTAGCCTTCCACAAGCTTCCTACAATAAGTTGGGTGAATTTTGGCCCGTTCCTCCTGACAGAGCTGGTGTAACCGAGTCAGGTTTGTAGGGCTACTTGCTCGCACACACTTCTTCAGTTCTGCCCACACATTTTCTATAGGATTGTGGTCAGGGCTTTGTGATGGCCACTCCAATACCTTGACTTTGTTGTCCTTAAGCCATTTTGCCACAACATTGGAAGTATGCTTGGGGTCATTGTCCATTTGGAAGACCCATTTGCGACCAAGCTTTATCTTCCTGACACATGTCGTGAGATGTTGCTTCAATATATCCACAATTTTTTTCTGCCTTATGATGCCATCTATTTTGTGAAGTGCACCAGTCCCTCCTGCAGCAAAGCACCCCCACAACATGATGCTGCCACCCCTTGCTTCATGGTTGGGATGGTGTTCTTCAGCTTGCAAGCCTCCCCCCTTTTCCTCCAAACATAACGATGGTCGTAATGGCCAAACAGTTCTAATTTTGTTTCATCAGACGAGAGGACATTTCTCCAAAAAGTACAATCTTTGTCCCCATGTGCAGTTGCAAACCGTAGTCTGGCTTTTTTATGGCGGTTTTGGAGCAGTGTCTTCTTCCTTGCTGAGCGGCCTTTCAGGTTATGACGATGTAGGACTCGTTTTACTGTGGATATAGATACTTTTGTACCTGTTTCCTCCAGCATCTTCACAAGGTCCTTTGCTGTTGTTCTGGGATTGTACCAAAGTACGTTCATCTCTAGAAGACAGAACGTTTCTCCTTCCTGAGCGGTATGACGGCTGCTTGGTCCCATGATGTTTATACTTGTGTACTATTGTTTGTACAGATGAACGTGGTACCTTCAGGCGTTTGAAAATTGCTCCCAAGGATGAACCAGACTTGTGGAGGTCTACAATCTTTTTTTCTGAGGTGTTGGCAGATTTCTTTTGATTTTCCCATGATGTCAAGCAAAGAGTCATTGAGTTTGAAGGTAGTCTTTGAAATACATCCACAGGTACACCTCCAATTGACTCAAATTATGTCAATTAGCCTATCAGAAGCTTCTAAAGCCATGACATCATTTTCTGGAATTTTCCAAGCTGTTTAAAGGCACAGTCAACTTAGTGTATGTAAACCTCTGACCCACTGTATTTGTGATTACAGTGAATTATAAGTGAAATAATCTGTCTGTAAACAATTGTTGAACAAATTACTTGTGTCATGCACAAAGTAGATGGGCTAACCGACTTGCCAAAACTATAGATTGTTAACAATACATTTGTGGAGTGGTTAAAAAATTAGTTTTAATGACTCCAACCTAAGTGTATGTAAACTTCAAACTTCAACTGTATATAGGCTACCTTCTGCACTTGCATAGCCCTCAGGGGCTAAAGAACACAGTTTGTAAAGGGTAGGCAATGTGATCAGCAGTTTTCAGGAGTGTGCTTTAATTGTACATATACAATTATCTGTGTCCTCTCACTGCATCACGGCCGTTCCTGTTATTTCTGTCATTTTCTTTATCCCTCTAAAGAATTTTACATCATGTTGTATTCACCCATCCACTGCAACTGTAGTCTGTTAGTTTTTCAGAAAACACACACACACGCGCGCGCGCGCGCACCGGAAGCCCTGATTGTAATGCACTGCCACTATGGCAACAAGCTGGGCCTCTGCTGCTACCACACGCCAATCTGAAAGCGCTGTCTCACAAACAGAACATGGAGAGTTGTAGGAAAGCATTAAGTATTGGTCTACGCTTCAACCACTCTCTCCCCTCTTCCCCCCTGGTAATCCATCTCTGTATGTGCCCCCGGATAATCTTTGTGTCTGAAGATACACTTTCTATACACTCACACTTGTGTTCACAAAGTCATAATCTCCAAACGACCCTTTATATGCCTCGCTAGGACGGCCACGCCAGCTATACGTTGCAGGTCCAGATGGCAAGTTTCAGCACCACTGACAGAGGAAAGCGCCTCCTCACGCCGGTGTATGAACACTGCTTTATTCTACTAGAGCAGAAACACACTATTAGTGGAAGGCTTGTTAAAGGAGCAGATTTATTTTGGCTGCAGTTGTGAAACAATCTCCCTGCTCTTTTTAAAGACTGTGTTATCCTGCTTTACTCGTCGTTAGGGTTATAGGACAGAGTTATCCTTTTTGAGGACACAACGCAGTATACAGCTAACATCAGCGGAGGCTGCTGGGGGGCTCATAATAATGGCTGGAATGGAGTAAATGGAACGCTATCAAACACATTAAAGACATGTAAGACCATTTAGAAGTAAATAGTAACATTCAATATTTATGTTAATAATACTAATTATGTGCTTCTATTATACTGTAAAAATACAGTACCAGTCAAAAGTTTGGACACACCTACTCATTCAAGTTTTTTTTGTTTTTTTTTAAACTATTTTCTACATTGTAGAATAATAGCGAAGACATCAAAACTATGAAATAACACATATAAAATCATGTAGTAACCAAAAAAGTGTTAAAACAAATCAAAATATATTTTCGATTTTAGATTCTTCAACGTAGCCACTCTTTGCCTTGATGACAGCTTTGCACACTCTTGGCATTCTCTCAACCAGCTTCATGAGGAATACTTTTCCAACAGTCTTGAACTAGTTCCCTCATATGCTGAGCACTTGTTGGCTGCTTTTCCTTCACTCTGCGGTCCAACTCATCCCAAACCATCTCAATTGGGTTGAGGTCGGGGGATTGTGGAGGCCTGGTCATCTGATGCAGCCCTCCATCACTCTCCTTCTTTGTCAAATAGCCCTTACACAGCCTGGATGTGTGTTGTGGGTCAATGCCCTATTGAAAAACACATGATAGTCCCACTAAGTGCAAACCAGATGAGATGACGTATCACTGCAGAATACTATGGTAGCCATGCTGGTTAAGTGTTCCTTGAATTCTAAATAAATCACAGAAAGTGTCACCAGCAAAGCACCCCCACACCCTAACACCTCCTCCTCCATGCTTTACAGTGGGAAATACACATGCGGAGATCATCCGTTCACCTACTCATGGTCTCACAAAGACACAGTGTTTGGAACCAGAAATCTCACATTTAGACTCATCAGACCAAAGGACAGATTTCCACCAGTCTAATGTACATTGCTCGTGTTTCTTGGCCCAAGCAAGTCTCTTCTTCTTATAGGTGTCCTTTAGTGGTTGTTTCTTTGCAGCAATTCAACCACGAAGGCCTGATTCACACAGTCTCCTCTGAACAGTTGATGTTGAGATGTGTCTGTTACTTGAACTCTGTGACGCATTTATTTGGGTTGCAATCTGAGGTGCAGTTAACTCTATTGGACTTATCCTCTGCAGCAGAGGTAACTATGTGTCTTCCTTTCATGTGGCAGTCCTCATGAGAGCCAGTTTCATCATTTTGCTCGACGGTTTTTGCGAATTCACTTGAAGAAACTTTCAAAGTTCTTCACATTTTCCGGGTTGACTAACTTTCATGTCATTAATGTGTTTGATTCCATTCCATTTACTCCATCCCAGCCGTTATGAGCCGTCCTCTCAGCAGCCTTCTGCAAAACGATGTTTAATATTATTAGTCATAATGCTTTTATTTATTCATTTGAACTCAAAAATAATAAAATAATACTGTATTATTAATTGATAGGTAAAGCATTATTGACACAGCCAATCTTATATTGTACATTTAAAATATTACTACTTTAGTTTTGGCTGCATAAATCACTAAGACTTGTTTTACATTAGATAAGGAAATCCTTCAATATGTTTCAACAGAATTAGTTAATTAAGGGATGTAGGTTATTTCTGTGCTTTAAATCAAATAATATTTTTTTGGTCACATACACATGTTTAACAGATGTTATTTTGTGTGTCATGGAATTGTAAAGATTCTCGTCCTCCTCTCCTGAGGAGGAGTAGTCAGAAGGATCAGAGGACCAATGCGCAGCGTGGTATGTGTTCATGCTCTTTATTACAACAAGCGAACACTGAAACAAAACAACAAACGACACGTGAAAATACCATCCGAAACAGTTCCGTGTGGAACACACAGACACAGAAAATAAACACTCACGAAACACAAGTGAGAAAAGGCTACCTAAGTATGATTCTCAATCAGAGACAACTAACAACACCTGCCTCTGATTGAGAACTATACCAGGCCAAACGCAAACACAACATAGAAAACGGAACATAGACAACCCACCCAACTCACGCCCTGACCATACTAAAACAAAGACAAATCAAAGGAACTAAGGTCAGAACGTGACAGAAATGTTTGTACTTAGAAGCTAGAAGCAGAGCTTCCCTATCCTGTCGGCACCATCTTGCCTTTTGATCAGTGCAGTCAGCAATCACCTTGTCAGTGCTTCTCAGTCTCTAGTGCAAGGGCGAGTTGTAAATCAGTGCGTGTGTGGGGTAGGGGATCCAGTGTACAACATTGGTACCATAGAAATATAATCTATGGATTATATTTCAACGACTGGTACAGTAGAGTACAATACAGTAGCTGTTCTTCTGTAGAACACAGATGGTGGATGGAAGTGTCCTGTGTGTTCCGTCAAGTCATCACATTCTATCACTGCTCCTGGGATAAAGACTGGAGCCTGGTGGAGGTAGAGACATCGGCAGCTAGCTAGCTGGCTGGCTGGCTGGCTGGCAGGCAGGCAGAAAGGCAGGCCCCACCCCTACAGCTTTTGACTGAGGACATTGTGTTTATCAGTTAATCAAGAATGACAATCTGATTGTTTTTTTTATCTCCCAAAAGACATCATGTCACTATCCATATCTAGAATTGCTGTCTATATGTTGCCTGAACTGTTGAGCGTCTGTCTATATGTTGCCTGTATACTGTTATCTAAACAGATGCGATTTGCACAGTCCTCCTGGAGGCTTGATTGATTTAGAATAGGAGGATATGTTTCGCTCGTCTGTTCCAGTCAGCCTCTACTGTGTGTTCATCAATAGGATATAACCTCTGGAAGCTCTGATAAACTGAGCGATGGTAAGGTCAGGTGTGTTCGTCATAGTGTTGTATGGAGGGGCAGTCAGCAGTTTAGTATCTAATGATTATGTACAGCAGAGTAAAATGAGAAATACTCCCAGTCCTTCACACAACAACTTTCTAAAAGCTTTCAGGAAAAAGAGCCTGTCAATAACACAGAAAGCCTGACAACACACAGAACAAAAGCTCCCTCCTCCACACTCCTTCCTCTCCCCTCAAATAACTTGTAAATAAGAAGATTTGCGGAGAATGCGAGCTACTTAGAGACAATGCTTGGCTAAGCGGATCATTGAGAGGCGCGGGGGAGAGTTAGTAGTTAAGTATAAAATGAAGGTGATTGGCAGAACCAGTCTCTATTGAACGCCTGGCTAATGTGTTCAGATGATCTGTTTACAGTTTAGCGCAATCGTTAGGAGGGGAGAATTGTTTGGACACGCAGACACACACACACACTTGCGCACACACGCACAAAGTGGGAGATATGAGTGATTATAAAAACCAACATGCCCATTTCGCACCTGCTAGTAAATGAGCTCTCCAACTGTTCTCACTTGATGGGTTATGTGGCTCAGAGGTGTGAAGCAGACTCTGTCAAAAGAGGGGTTTATACATCAGGTAGGAAGTGAAATGAAATTCATTCCACCATGCTGCAGGTGCTGTTGTGGGAGGATTATTTAGAATATTTTCTTGACAAAGAACATGGTGGCATGAGAGTGTCCTGATTTATAACTGTGATTCTGCTCTATATTATGCTGTGTATGTACTGTAGCTAGCATGTTGTTTCAGGTCAACTAGCTTCATTGATTCAACACATGGACTACTGAATAATATTGTTGATGAGAGAGAGAAACAGAAAGAGATATGCAGGTAACTGCCAACAAATTGTCTTAGTGTCCCACAATTGTTTACACATTTTTGGGAAAATGGACCAAAGAGTCAGCAAATGTCTAAAACACATAACTACAAACACAAAATGCAAAACTCTACAAATCTCTAGCAAAAACAAACACTGCCTTCCAGACAGTTTCTCTTTCCAAAATATATATATTTTTGCATCAAAATAACACGTGTCATATGAAGTCTACCAACCAACAACACACTGATTTGCTCAACACAAAACCCTCCTATGAATATCCCAGTAGTAGGTTTATGCCTTTTGCATTTTCAGTGTTACACTGTAACCGGTTGTAAAGATTGTTACAGCAATGTATACATACTCAAATATACATAAATAAACACACAGAAATGCAATACAGTAACAAAAACATTGTAATTTATTTCTCAAATGCTGTATATGTAACACTTTTGATACCAAACAGGAGAAAACCAGGAAAAACATTCAGTAAGATAAAGGGTTTTCTGTACAAAAATACAAAATGAAAGTGGCTCATTCTTTCAAATCTCTAACAAAGACAAAAACACATGTAAAATGTAAGAAAATAGACATTAGGCTGCATCCTGCCTCCTATTTTGTTCTGGCCACAGCACCTCATCTACATCACAAGCCATGTTCTATCTGGCTAAACAGCAGTGAAAGAATCTTCCGGAGTGACTGATCCAGCCGCCGAAAGCCCCCACACCCACTTCCTTTGCCTGGAGAAGAGGCATGCGTGCGAGGGGATGGCGGTCATACACCTTCCATCGCCATGCTGAAAAAAATATATTAAATTGGGTTTAGGAATGGGGAATATGGTGGGAGGTAAAGAAACCTAAATTGTGGGTGGTCGATGAACCAGTTGCAGACCAGAGCAGCCCGGTAGAAACTCACGTTGTCCCAAATGACAACATACCTGGACTGTTCTGGTCCACCCTCTGCTCGGCTGGAATGAGGATGCCATGTAGTGTGTCCAGGAATGTGATGAGAAGGGCAGTGTGATAGGGACCAAGGTTGGCATGGTGATGGAGGACGCCTTGCTGGCTAACGGCTGCGCACATGGAGATATTCCCGCCATGCTGTACAGGGACATTCACAATGACACGGTGGCCAATAACGTTCCGTCCCTTTCTTTTGGCTAGGCTGAAGCCAGCCTCATCAATGTAAATATAAACGTGCTGAATTGCAGCGGCATCCAGCTCCAAGACTCTCTGAAACAGACAACAAGACAATATGTGACAGACCTAGCGCAGTCAATATGGTGAGGCACAATACACTGGATTACAGTACTTTACAGTTTTTTACAATCACTTACACACTAAAAGTGGTATTTGAGGCACACTCAGTGAAACCATTAACTCATGAACCGAATCTTCAATCAATCAAATGTATTTACATCAGCTGATGTCACAAAGTGTTGTACAGAAACCCAGCCTAAAACCCCAAACATCAAGCAATGCAGGTGTAGAAGCACGGTGGCTAGGAAAAACTCCCTAGAAAGGCCAGAACCTAGGAAGAAACCTAGAGAAGAACCAGGCTATGAGGGGTGGCCAGTCCTCTTCTGGCTGTGCCGGGTGGAGATTATAACAGGACATGGCCAAGATGTTCAAATGTTCATAGATGACCAGCAGGGTCAAATAATAATAATCAATCACAGTAATTGTAGAGGGTGAAACAGATCAGCACCTCAGGAGTAAATGTCAGTTGGCGTTTCATAGCCGATCATTCAGAGTATCTCTACCACTCCTGCTGTCTCTAGAGAGTTTAAAACAGCAGGTCCGGGACAGGTAGCACGTCCGGTGAACAGGTCAGGGTTCCATAGCCGCAGGCAGAACAGTTGAAACTGGAGCAACAGCACGACTAGGGGGACTGGAGACAGCAAGGAGTCATCAGGCCAGGTAGTCCTGAGGCATGGTCCTAGGGCTCAGGTCCTCCGAGAGAAAGAAAGAGACAGAATTAGAGAGAGCATACTTCAATTCACACAGGACACCGGATAAGACAGGAGAAATACTCCAGATATAACAGACTGGCCCTAACCCCCCGACACAAACTATTTCAGCATAAATACTGGAGGCTGAGACAGGAGGGGTCGGGAGACACTGTGGCCCCGTCCGACGATACCCCCGCACAGGGCCAAACAGGCAGAATATAACCCCAGCCACTTTGCCAAAGCACAGCCCCCACACCACTAGAGGGATATCTCCAACCACCAACCTACCATCCTGAGACAAGGCCGAGTATAGCCCACGAAGATCTCCCCCACGGCACAACCCAAGGGGGGGCGCCAACCCGGACAGGAAGATCATGTCAGTGACTCAACCCACTCAAGTGACACACCCATCCTAGGAACGACATGGAAGAGCATCAGTAAGCCAGTGACTCAGCCCCTGTAATAGGGTTAGAGGCAGAGAATCCCATTGGAGAAAGGGGAACCGGCCAGGCAGAGACAGCAAGGGCAGTTCGTTGCTCCAGTGTCTTTCCATTCACCTTCACACTCCTGGGCCAGACTACACTCAATCATATGACCCACTGAAGAGATAAGTCTTCAGTAAATACACTGCTCAAAAAAATAAAGGGAACACTTAAACAACACAATGTAACTCCAAGTCAATCACACTTCTGTGAAATCAAACTGTCCACTTAGGAAGCAACACTGATTGACAATACATTTCACATGCTGGTCATTTTTATACATGATCTTAAGCATGATGGAATGTTAATTGCTTAAATAACTCAGGAACCACACCTGTATGGAAGCACCTGAATTCAATACACTTTGTATCCCTAATTTGCTCAAGTGATTCCTTTATTTTGTCAGGTACCTGTATATAGAGAGAGACATAAAGGGATAGCTGGAGTAAGAGGGAGAGAGGAGCGAAGAGCAGTTTCTCGGCGGCTCTCACTCTCTCTTTGACCAGTCTATCCACCATGGAGCTGACTGTCCATTTGTCTAGAATGACCCACGACCTCCAGCACTCCTCTGATGGGAACCACTTCCCTTCAGTCACTGTGTGACTGCTCCCTTTGACCTCCTATAGTGGTAACAACATAAAGATACACAAGTTAGATATGTATTAGATTTGATTGTGATAGTATCCACCTTAAAGTCAAATCCAACTTTTCCATTGATTTAATATTCATACAGTATATTAGGTATATTCCTAATTACACCATCTATGTTGAAGGTAGTTTAGGTAATTGCATTACCACCTTGTTTTTGTAATCAAATTAGAACATGAGAGGATAAACTGATACATCAAATCAAATTGTATTTGTCACATACGCCGAATACATCTGGTGTAGACTTTACCGTGAAATGCTTGTTTACGAGCCCTTCCCAACAATGCAGAATTGGTACAGGGAGTACTAGTACCAGATCAATGTGCAGAGGTACGAGGTAATTGAGGTAGATACATTTAAATTCGATGAGTTTGCAGCATATTTCAGAGATAAGATAGCGAACATTAAGCTTGGTATCAGTCAAGCAAGACCTGATGAGAAGTTTGATGATATGTGCCCTAGCCTACCACGTAAAGGCACTATGGAGTTATTTTCTCTGGTTGACACAGACATGCTCAGGAAAGTGATATCACAACTTAAGCCTTCTACCTGCCATCTCAATCCTATCCTCACAACCTTCTTCAAAACAGTTTTTAATTGCATACCTGAAGAAGTGTAAGCTATTGTTAATCACTCCCTGTTCACGGGCACTTTCCCCACTGCACTAAAAACTAATGGAGAAACCCCTTCTGAAGAAAAGTCATCTCGATTCTTCAGCTCTTAGCAATTTTCGGCCAATCTCCAACCTTCCATTCTTAAGCAAAATTCTGTACCAACTGTATTTTAGAAAAGTTCCAATCTGGTTTTTGTGCCCACCACAGCACAGAGACAGCCTTAGTTAAAGTGGTGAATGATCTTAGAGCCAACACAGATGCCAAACAGCTCTGTCCTACTCTTGGATTTAGGTGCTGCATTCGACACGGTTGACCATGGTGTCCTTCTGGACAGACGAGAGGTGGGTTGGCCTCTCTGGTCCAGTTCTAAGTTGGTTTAGGACCTATTTTACCGGTTGAGAGTTGTCACCCTTTGTGAACATAACTAGAGAAAATAGATATCACATGTGGCGTTCCACATGTTTTGATTTTGGGTCAGGTATTGTTCAGTTCATATATGTTACCCCTTGGCAGTGTTATCAGAAAGCACAACATTGATTTTCACTGCTACACAGACAATACACAACTTTACATTTCTGTGTCCTCAGAGGATTTTATCTTCACAGATTATTAAACTGTATTAGTGATTTAAATACTTGGATGGCTCACAACTTCTTCCAGCTAAATCAAGACAAGACCGAGGTACTTATTATTGGAGTCAAAGTACAGAGAGAGAATCTGGCAGCAGATTTGAATTCACATCCAATAAAGATAAAACATAGGTGTCATTTTAGATTCAACCCAATTTCTGGTCACACATTAGGAATGTGACCAAAATAGCTTTTTACCACCTGAGGAACATTGCCACAGTGTGTCTGTTTCTATCTCAGGCTGATACAGGGAGACTCATCAATACTTTTATTACAAGCAGGCTTGACTACTGTAACGCTCTGTCTGGTTTATCCAAGAAATCAATTGGTCAACTGCAAAACATACAGAATGCTGCAACGCACATTACACTGGATTTAAAGTCTCTGCACTGGCTACCTGTGAGTTTTAGAATTAATTGTAAGATTATTCTATTAGATTTGAAATCAATCCACAATTGTGTACCCCAATATATATCAGGCATACCTTTAAGTTATGTACCCAGTAGGTCCCTCAGGTCCTCTGGCACTGGCCTTTTAACTATCACAATAACCTTGGACCAAGAGGCACGGAGAGGCAGCCTTTAGTTATTATGCCCCCAGCCTCTGGAATAGCCTGCCAGAGAACCTGAGGGAGGCAGGAACTGGATATATTTAAAAGGGATCTTAAAACACACCTTTTTTGCTCTGCTTTTCCTTACAGTGATTTTCAGTCTTTCAGTTTTCAATGGTTATTCTTTTGTTTTTCCTGTCTGAAATGTGCTATATAAATAAAGCTTGATTTCATATGTATATGAAAGAGTAAAGTGACTAGGCATCAGGATAGATAATAATACGAGTAAAATAAAGAACAGAGTAGCACCAGCTAATGATGAGTGTTAAAGTAGTGTGTGTGTGTGTGTGTAATATGTATGCATGTGTGTTTGTGTTGTGTCGGTATACATGTGTGCGTTGTGTGTTTGGGTTTTGTGTGGGAGTGTCAATGTAGTGTGTGTGAGTGTGTATGTTTATGCAGTAGTCTAGTGAGTGTTTATATGGTGTGTATACAGTATATAGTCTAGTGAGTGTGTATGTGATCTGCATATAATATATAGTCTAGTGAGCGTGTATATGGTGTGTTTACAGTATATAGCCTAGTGAGTGTATATGGTGTGTTTACAGTATATAGCCTAGTGAGAGTGTATATGGTGTGTTTACAGTATATAGCCTAGTGAGAGTGTATATGGTGTGTTTACAGTATATAGCCTAGTGAGAGTGTATATGGTGTGTTTACAGTATATAGCCTAGTGAGAGTGTATATGGTGTGTTTACAGTATATAGCCTAGTGAGTGTCCGTAGGGTCCGTGCAAGATAGACTCAGTGCAGAGAGGTTGGGTACCATTAGTGAACTATTTAGCAGTCTGGCTATTTAGCAGTCTTATGGCTTAGGGGTAGAAGCTGTTTCTGAGCCTGTCGGTCAGAGAGATGATGCTCCGGTACCGTTTCCCAAACGGTAGCAGAGTGAACAGTCTAAGGCTTGGGTGTCTGGAGTCTTTGGAAAATGCTCAGGCCTACACCACCTGATAGAGAGGTCCTGGATGGCATATGATATATGTTTACAATAACTTTCCAGAAGCATGCAAGCCAGGGGACCTACACATACCCTGGCTTTAATTAGTACACAGACAGAGATGTACATCGTCATATTAGAGGTCAGCTTCACAGGGCAAGTAAGGAAGCTATCATATCAATTACATGCTTGCTGCTGGTGTACTGCAGGCTGAACTGAGTTTGACCTCTATGAAGAAACTAATAATACCTGATGGAACCATCTAGTAGAGAGACTGATATATTTTAAAGTGTTGCGTTTCTATGTGGTTATGGGTGTGATATCAAGTTTTTGAATCTTTCCAGAAATCAGTGCTTAACTCCAGCATTGGGATTGCTTCTGCTGGAACTATCAGCAATCATAGTAAGACCCAGATGCAGATTGTCAAAGTCTGTTTAATGTTCCAACAGGGGCTAAGCAGAAGACAGGTCAGGGCAGGCAGAGGTACAGGTCGGCGGGAAGGCTTAGGGTCGGGGGGAGGCAGGGGTCAAGAGTTTATATATTGTGCCATCAGAACCTCTCGCACCAATAACTGCTTGGGAAGATGGGTCAAAAATGGTGTATAAAATGTTTAAATCAATTTAATGTCTTAATGGTGTGATAACTGTAGCTCACACTGTCGGTGGCAAGTATAATGCATCCTATGCTAGTCAAAGGAGAGGGGTGTTTCATGACATTGAGATGTGGGCATCAGTAAAACATTTATCTGTTGCCAAAGGAGCAACATTTAACCAACGCTGTCACCGTTAAATCACACACTGCAGCTACGACTGGTGATAAACCTGAGGGGCAGAGGAGAGTTATAAGGAACGATATGGTTCACACACACCTCAGTGCAAGAGGCATCACTGCAGTACCTGTTTCGAATCCAAGCTGCATCACATCCGGCTGTGATTGAGAGTCCCATAGGGCTGCGCATAATTGGCCCAGCGTCGTCCAGGTTTGACTGGGGTAGGCCAACATTGTAAATAAGAATCGGTTCTTCACTTACTTGCCGAGTTAAATAAAAGGTTACATTTAAAATAGCTCTCTTCCCATCAGAAAGTCTAGGTGATGAGAGGCTTGCACAGCGTCGGAGAGGACCTTGGCATGACCTGAGGGAACAAGAGATCTGCGCCTGTAAGCATGTTGCCTAACACCGTACCCAAACCGTCTATGTGCAAATTGATTTTGTCCCCCCACACCAAACGCGATCACGACACGCAGGATGAAATATCAAAACAAACAACCAATTATATTAATTTGGGGACATCTCAAAAAGCATTAAACATTTATGGCAATTTAGCTACCTAGCTTGCTGTTGCTAGCTAATCTGTCCTATTTAGCTAGATTACTGTTTCTAGCTAATTTGTCCTGGGATATAAAGGTTGAGTTGTTATTTTACCTGAAATGCACAAGGTCTGCTACTCTGACAATTAATCCACACATAAACCGGTCAACCGAATGGTTTCTAGTCATCTCTTCTCCTTCCAGGCTTTTTCTTCTTTGGACTTTATATGGCGATTGGCATCTGACTTTCATAGTTACCACGATGACCGACCGAACTCAATTAATCTTTCAATCACCCGCGTGGGTATAACCAATGAGGAGATGGCACGTGAGTATCTGCTTCTATAAACCAAGGGGGAGATGGGAGAGTCAGGATTTGCATCGCGTTCAGCGTCACAAATCGAACTGACTTCTATTTTAGCGCTTGGCAACGCAGACGGTAATTGGCGCGCGCGAGCAGTGTGGGTGCACTAATTGAATAACGTATGTTTAAATTTATTTTGCAACGCTCGCGCACGCGCATAATTTAATATGGGAGCCAGTGGGACAGGGGTCAAGGTCAAATAATGCAAGGAAGTGTTTTTAATGAGAAAGAGGGTTGCCACAGGGGGTGCCAATGGGTGGAAGCTTGACATTATCACAGGCATCAATGTTGAACATTATTGATTTCATTTCCTCATAGGCCTATCATATTTTATACTAATTGAATCTGTGTGTCTTGTAGGACTGGGAAGTGGGGTAGGATAGACGTTTTTCTGATTATATGTTTGAAGGAAGACACTACAGATTTGTGTCTCCTGTCTGATAGGTATTTTTGTGGAGGATGACATAGTATACTGTAATGTTGCATGGTTGTCACAGTATGGCTGTAGGCTAAATCTCATTATTTTGTCCTTTATTGAGGAGAATTCAACCAGATGATATGAAATTGACACCATAGAAAATGTAACCCTCCAATGGCTGCATTTCCAGTTCATGTCCTGGTTTAAAGACCACTTCCTGCTCAGGTGTTCTTCTCTCCCTACCTAGTCGTTATCGCAACAGGCTGACAGTATCACAATCACTACAACTTCCCCATGTTGTAGTCCTATCCTGCTTGTTTTTTTAAAGGTATGAACTAACATCGGTTGGATTAAGTGACATTATAGCTGGTAGCTGTCATTTTTCTCTAGGAGCTTTCATGCCACAAGGGGTTTCTAGAGGTGTGGTGTGTTTTGACTGCACCTGCAGCCTTCCATGCAGTCTCCTCCCCTCTTCTCCTCTCTCCCGGAAGAGGTGGTTTTTCCACTTCCATGCTTTTACATTAGAAGATGTGTGGATAAGCAAATATTAAGGCACAAACACCAACCTGCATAAATTCTTCCGTCACAGTGTGTCTTTGATTAAACAAATGTCCTATATCTTATTTACTAAAAATGCATGGCATCCCCGGTTATCTCCTGCACATTGTATCCAGAGAGACTGCTTCTTCTCCTCTTTACTACATTCTCAAAATGGCCCCTGTGTTTACCCTTCATTGCTAGATATTTTCTGCCTCTTGGATTCTCTCTCTGCTGTGTGTATATATAATCACCCTCCTCTCAACGCTAGGCTAGCTATCTTAAAATCACCTTGCATTTTTTTCAAAGGGTTGTAAAATGAATATAAAAAATATTTCTGTGAAATAATTGACTTTATTGGCCTTAGTTCTGCCAGTCTGAATTATCAGCTCCCTCAAATAGAGTTTAGCAGTGGCAGCTTTGTGGGTATTACACCATGTCCTGGCCCACAACCAGCAGACTCCCAGTAAATATATTTAAATCAACGCTAAGCTGCTTAAAATATTCATGTTTCACTCTCAGCTAGTTTATAGAAATGTGAAACTGTCTCCCACTCGCAAATCAGTTACACTGTTAAAAGTATATAATTGTAAGTTTTCAGGAACAAAAAAAAGGGAAAAGAGAGAGAGTAGCAGTGATGCATTAAACCCATGTGTGTGTGTGTGTCCACAGGGTTACACACAGAAATGGAGGGAGGAGAGTGGGAGGGCACATTCCTCTCAGGCCTGTGACGCTGTGATGCATGAAGCGATTTAATGTGCCTCATGAAGTGATTTTTCTCAAAGCCCCTCTTCCTTTCCACATCCCTCTATGGCTCCATCCCTCTATGGCTCCATCCCTCTATGGCTCCACCCCTCTATGGCTCCATCCCTCTATGGCTCCATCCCTCTATGGTGTCCTTCCCTCTATGGCTCCATCCCTCTATGGTGTCCTTCCCTCTATGGCTCCATCCCTCTATGGCTCCATCTCTCTATGGCTCCATCCCTCTATGGTGTCCTTCCCTCTATGGCTCCATCCCTCTATGGTGTCCTTCCCTCTATGGCTCCATCCCTCTATGGCTCCATCTCTCTATGGCTCCATCCCTCTATGGTGTCCTTCCCTCTATGGCTCCATCCCTCTATGGCTCCATCCCTCTATGGCTCAATCCCTCTATGGTGTCCATCCCTCTATGGCTCCATCCCTCTATGGTGTCCTTCCCTCTATGGCTCCATCCCTCTATGGTGTCCTTCCCTCTATGGCTCCATCCCTCTATGGCTCCATCCCTCTATGGCTCCATCTTTCCTTGGGGTTGAAAAGTAAGATATCTGGTGTTAGTTTTGCCAAGTAGCAAATAAGGAATATACATCTCACTGTTATTAGCAATGCCCACTGCTTCAGAGACAGGCCCTACAGTACTGTACTGTACAGAGCATAGGTTGTGTTCAGTAGAGCTGAGCACTTAGCCTGGTCTCATAGACTAGATGTAACATAGTAAACATGAATCCAAGACACTCATATTAGTATGATATGGTATGTTTGGTGTGGTTACATAAGACAAATGGTTACTTAAGGCTAATTGAACGTAGGGTGGGTTGGTTGGTGTGGATAGGTGGGCGTATAATGTGAATGTCTATCAACCCAAAGGTTGCAAGTTCAAATCTAAAATCTCAGACAACATTAGCATTTTAGCTATTTAGCAACTTTTCAACTATATACTTACACCTGTTTAGATACTTTGCAACTACTTAGCATGTTAGCTAACCCTAACCTTAACCTTTTTAGCTAACATTTCCCCAAACCCAACCTTAACCCTTTAACCTAACTCCTAAACTTAACCCTAACCTTAACCCAGCTAGCTAACTTTAGCCACCAAGCTAGAATTCATAACATATCCTACATTTAGTTAATTTGTAATATTTAGTACATTTAGCAAATTCATAACATATTGTAAGTTTTGCAAATTCATATCATACGAAATGGTTGATGGACATTCAAAAATGAATACATACCATACATGTCATACTAAAAGGAGTGTCTCGGATTGATTTACAGAATAATACGAAATGCTTGGCGACCAGCCCTCCATAGCAAAACACTTTTCCTTTTCTTTTGGAGAAATTATAATCTGTGTTCTAATTGTTCAATTTCACTCCATTTCAGAACATTATTGCTAGTGAACATGACCAGGGTTTAGTTTAACTGCAGATGGGTCTGGAGAGTGAGAGTCCTACAGTACTGTGCAGCTTCACATGGTTGACTTTCGCTGAGTGGATGGGGGTAGGAAGCTCCAGGCAGAAGTGCTGACTGACGGTAAGTAGGGGTTTGAAGGTGACTGGTGGGACAGTGGTGACGATGCGGTTATGGTGGAGGGGGACACATCAGAGGTCACACTGAGGTAGGCAACATGACTGTGTGAAGTAGAGGTGTTGCCTTTCTCAGATGATTCCATAGTCCGATATTTGAGTTGGACACTGATTCTCTGTCCTTGTCCTTGTCCTTGACTGTCTGTATTGCATGCTTGTTGTGTCCCAGGTCCTATCATTGTATTCCATGTCTTGTTATAGCATCCTGAGTGTCTTCCTGGATTTTGTTCAGTAGGCACGAAAGATAAAACACTCCAAAATGGAGTGAAAATAGGGAGGTACAGTTGAAGTCGGAAGTTTACATACACTTATGTTGGAGTCATTCAAACTCGTTTTTCAACCACTCCACAAATTTCTTGTTAACAAACTATAGTTTTGGCAAGTCGGTTAGGACATCTACTTTGTGCATGACACAAGTACATTTTTTACAGACAGATTATTTCACTTATAATTCACAATATCACAATTCCGGTGGGTCAGAAGTTTACATACACTAAGTTGACTGTGCCTTTAAACAGCTTGGAAAATTCCAGAAAATGATGTCATGGCTTTAGAAGCTTCTGATTTGAGTCAATTGGAGGTGTACCTGTGGATGTACAGTGCCTTGCGAAAGTATTCGCCCCCCTTGAACTTTGCGACCTTTTGCCACATTTCAGGCTTCAAACATAAAGATATAAAACTGTATTTTTTTGTGAAGAATCAACAACAAGTGGGACACAATCATGAAGTGGAACGACATTTATTGGATATTTCAAACTTTTTTAACAAATCAAAAACTGAAAAATTGGGCGTGCAAAATTATTCAGCCCCTTTACTTTCAGTGCAGCAAACTCTCTCCAGAAGTTCAGTGAGGATCTCTGAATGATCCAATGTTGACCTAAATGACTAATGATGATAAATACAATCCACTTGTGTGTAATCAAGTCTCCGTATAAATGCACCTGCGCTGTGATAGTCTCAGAGGTCCGTTAAAAGCGCAGAGAGCATCATGAAGAACAAGGAACACACCAGGCAGGTCCAAGATACTGTTGTGAAGAAGTTTAAAGCCGGATTTGGATACAAAAAGATTTCCCAAGCTTTAAACATCCAAAGAAGCACTGTGCAAGCGATAATATTGAAATGGAAGGAGTATCAGACCACTGCAAATCTACCAAGACCTGGCCGTCCCTCTAAACTTTCAGCTCATACAAGGAGAAGACTGATCAGAGATGCAGCCAAGAGGCCCATGATCACTCTGGATGAACTGCAGAGATCTACAGCTGAGGTGGGAGACTCTTTCCATAGGACAACAATCAGTCGTATATTGCACAAATCTGGCCTTTATGGAAGAGTGGCAAGAAGAAAGCCATTTCTTAAAGATATCCATAAAAAGTGTCATTTAAAGTTTGCCACAAGCCACCTGGGAGACACACCAAACATGTGGAAGAAGGTGCTCTGGTCAGATGAAACCAAAATTGAACTTTTGGCAACAATGCAAAACGTTATGTTTGGCGTAAAAGCAACACAGCTCATCACCCTGACCACACCATCCCCACTGTCAAACATGGTGGTGGCAGCATCATGGTTTGGGCCTGCTTTTCTTCAGCAGGGACAGGGAAGATGGTTAAAATTGATGGGAAGATGGATGGAGCCAAATACAGGACCATTCTGGAAGAAAACCTGATGGAGTCTGCAAAAGACCTGAGACTGGGACGGAGATTTGTCTTCCAACAAGACAATGATCCAAAACATAAAGCAAAATCTACAATGGAATGGTTCAAAAATAAACATATCCAGGTGTTAGAATGGCCAAGTCAAAGTCCAGACCTGAATCCAATCGAGAATCTGTGGAAAGAACTGAAAACTGCTGTTCACAAATGCTCTCCATCCAACCTCACTGAGCTCGAGCTGTTTTGCAAGGAGGAATGGGAAAAAAAATTCAGTCTCTCGATGTGCAAAACTGATAGAGACATACCCCAAGCGACTTACAGCTGTAATCGCAGCAAAAGATGGCGCTACAAAGTATTAACTTAAGGGGGCTGAATAATTTTGCACACCCAATTTTTCAGTTTTTGTTAAAAAAGTTTGAAATATCCAATAAATGTCGTTCCACTTCATGATTGTGTCCCACTTGTTGTTGATTCTTCACAGAAAAATACAGTTTTATATCTTTATGTTTGAAGCCTGAAATGTGGCAAAAGGTCGCAAAGTTCAAGGGGGCCAAATACTTTCGCAAGGCACTGTATATCAAGAACTACCTCTTTACTTGACATCATGGGAAAATCAAAATAAATCAGCCAAGACCTCAGATAAAAAATTGTAGACCTCCAAAAGTCTGGTTCATCCTTGGGAGCAATTTACAAATGCCTGAAGGTACCACGTTCATCTGTACAAACAATTGTACGCAACTATAAACACCATGGGACTACGCAGCCGTCATATCGCTCAGGAACGAGACGCGTTCTGTCTCCTAGAGATGAACGTACTTTGGTGCAAAAAGTGCAAATCAATCCCAGAACAACAGCAGAGGACCTTGTGAAGATGCTGAAGAAAGCAGGTACAAAAGTATCTATATTCACAGTAAAACGAGTCCTATATCGACATAACCTGTAATGCCGCTCAGCAAGGAAGAAGCCACTGCTCCAAAAGCTCCATAAAAAAGCCAGACTATGGTTTGCAACTGCACATGCGGACAACGATCGTACTTTATGGAGAAATGCCCTCTGGTCTGATGAAACAAAAATATAACTGTTTGGCCATAATGACCATCGTTATGTTTGGAGGAAAAAGGGGGAGGCTTGCAAGCCGAAGAACACCGTCCCAACCGTGAAGCACGGGGGTGGAAGCATCATGTTGTGGGGGTGCTTTGCTGCAGGAGGGACTGGTGCACTTCACAAAATAGATGGCATCATGAGGGAGGAAAATGATGTGGATATATTGAAGCAACATCTCAAGATATCAGTCAGGAAGTTAAAGCTTGGTCGCAAATGGGTCTTCCAAATAGACAATGACCCAAAGCATTCTTCCAAAGTTGTGACAAAATGGCTTAAGGACCACAACGTCAAGGTATTGGAGTGGCCGTCACAAAGCCCTGACCTCAATCCTATAGAAAATTTGTGGGCAGAACTGAAAAAGCGTGTGCGAGCAACAATCCTACAAACCTGACTCAGTTACACCAGCTCTGTCAGGAGGAATGGGCCAAAATTCACCCAACTTTTTGTGGAAAGCTTGTGGAAGGCTACCCAAAACGTTTGATCCAAGTTAAACAATTTAAGGCTACCAAATACTAATTGAGTGTATGTAAACTTCTGACTCACTGGGAATGTGATTGAAGAAATTTTAGCTGAAATAAATAATTCTCTCTACTATTATTCTGACATTTCACATTCTTAAATAAAGTGGTGATCATTACTGACCTAAAACAGAGAAGTTTTACAAGGATTAAATGTCAGGAATTTTGAAAAACTGAGTTTAAATGAATTTGGCTCAGGTGTATGTAATCTTCCGACTTCAACTGTACTAGCTGAACTTGTCCAATAAGAAGTCTAATTTTCCGTTGCAAAACATTTTGTCCTGTATGTTTCTGTGTTTCAGACATTTTGCTGGCTGATGATAATTAAGCTGGCATATAGCTTCTTGCTAGCCTGGTCCCAGATCTGTTTGTGCTGTCTAACCAACTCATCGTCATTGGCTGTTCTGATCTGGAACCAGGCTAGCTTCTGGTAGGGTCTCAGCCAGATGTCTCTATTCTCTGTCTCAGGCTGTGGGACATATGATGCCGGGAGGAGACAGACAGCATGCTTCTTGGGATGCAGAGCCCCACTCATTGAGAATGGCAGAGACGTTATTCTGAGTCAATAACTCATTTGGGGGGTTATGAATTAGAATGATCTTGCTGAGGGGAAGGTAGACTCCAGCCTGTATCCCGATTCAAGCCGCTGGTCTTAAAAAAACAATCTGGAATAATAATCTGCTCGGAGAATCGATGCTTTGAATGCAGGGCCCACAAAGACAAATACCAGGATCCTATTTTGATCACACACAAATATGCACAAACACATACATGCATACACTTATTTGTGTGAATTTCTGCTGATGCGCAGCAAATCCTTTTCTGAAATGTCATTTTAAAATTTCAGGGCCATTTAGATTGGGTTGTGTGTTGAGACTGATGGCTGGCTCCATCCATTCTCCAGGGGAAACGGTATTATATGTCAATATGTCCTCAGTGACTGGGACTTTCTTTTATTAGCAAGTAGTTGTATTGAAGTGTCATCCACATTATGGGGTGTGTGTGTGTGTGGTGCTTGCGTGCGTGTTTGTATCTCTCGCCCTCTATAAGAGTGTTCTCTGTGATAATTCAGTAGCTTGGTGGAAGTAAACCTGTCTTTATCACTGCTGACACAACAAGAGAGAGGGACTGAGTGAGTGGAGGAAGAGGAGAGCGGGTGTAGGAGAGAGAGAGATAGATGAGGAGCGTGTTTAAATAACTCTCCCTAAGTCCCCTCTACAGTCCCCGGTTCAGCTCCATGCGCTCAGTGATAAGCTATACAGCCTTTGGAAAGTATTCATACCCCTAGACTTTTTCCACATTTTGTTGTGTTACAGCTTGAATTGAAAATGTATTATGTTGAGATTTTGTGTCACTGGCCTACACACAATGCCCCATAATGTCAAAGTGGAATTATGTTCTTAGAAAGGTTTACAAACAAATTAAAAATGAAAAGCTGAATTGTCTTGAGTCAATAAGTATTCAATTCCTTTGTTATGGCAAGCCTAAATAAGTTCAGGAGTAAGAATTTGCTTAAGTATACAATTATCTGTAAGGTCCGTCAGTCAGGCAGTGAATTTCATACACAGATACAACCACAAAGACCAGGGAGGTTTTTAAAGTGCCACAGAGAAGGGCACCTATTGGTAGATGGGTAAAAATACAAAAAGCAGACATTGAATATCCCTTTGAGCATGTTGACATTATTAATTCAACACTTTAGATGGTGTATCAATACACCCAGTCACTACAAATATACAGGCATCCTTCATAAGTCAGTTGCCAGAGAGGAAGGAAACAGCTCAGGAATTTCATTATGAGGCCAATGGTGACTTTAAAACAGTTACAGAGTTTAATGGCTGTGATAGGAGAAAACTGAGGCTGGATCAACAGCACTGAATTTACTCCACAATATCAACCAAAATAACAGAGTGAAAAGAAGGAAGCCTTTACAGAATAAAAAATATTCCAAAACATTCATCCTGTTTGCAATAAAGTACTAAAGTAATGCTGCAAAAAATGTGGCAAAGAAATTAAGTTTATGTCCTGAATACAAAGCGTAATCTTTGGGGAAAATACAACACAACACATCACTGAGTACAACTCTTCATATTTTCAAGCATGGTGGTGGCTGCATCGTGTTATGGGTATGCTTTTCATCGGCAAGTACTAGGGATTTTTGTTTTTGTTTTTTGGGGGGATAAAAATTAATCAGAATAGAGCTAAGCATAGGCAAAATCCTAGAGGAAAACCTCTGCTTTCCAACAGACACTTGGAGATAAAGTCACATTTCAGCAGGACAATAACCTAAAACACAAGGCTAAATATACACTGGATTTTCTTACCAAGACAACATTGAATGTTCCTGAGCGGCCCAGTTACAGTTTTGACTGAAAATCTATGGCAAGACTTGAAAATGTCTGTCTAGCAATGATCAACAACCAACTTGACAGAGCTTGAAGAATTTTTTAAAGAATAATGTGCAAATATTGTATAATCCAGGTGTGCAAAGATCTCAACGCTGTAATCCCTGCCTAATGGAATTCTATCATGTATTTACACGTAGGTGTGAATACTTACTGGATGTAAATTAGGTATTGCTGTATTTCATTTTCAATACATTTGCAAACATTTCTAAAAACATGTTTTCACTGTCATTATGGGAAATTGTGTGTAGATGGGTGAGAGAAAAAAATCAATTGAATCCATTTTGAATTCAGCAAAATGTGAAATAAGTCAAGGCACATCTTTTCCTGCTGAACTAAGCCTTTCCCTATTTGCTAGGTTCATCCAGGATTGTGTTCAGTTGGTGGAAAACATTTTGAACCAACATTGTGAAACATAAGACACAGTACTACTTGAACTTGTCCAGTAACACCATAGATGTTATGTTTCCGTTTCAAAGCATTTTACTACGGAACACATCCCAGATCCCAGTGTGAGAAGGTCAGTCAGAGTGCATGACAGAGGTTTGCAGGGCCAGCTGAGCGTCCTGTAAACCAGTTCCTCTGGGGTGTGGTGCTGTACCTGCAGATCAGAGAGAGGAGGGGCTGGGGGGTAGAGTCTGGTTGTGTCTGGGTGTGTGCCTCCATAGAGAGTTACTAGTGTTGAGTCAACAGGAGTTTAAAAGGTTCTGCTGTTTTCACTGCATCATGACTTGACTTTCTTGACTTATTCTGTTTAGCTTCTAGTGGTGCAAAGAGCCTCATTGCGCTCTGAAGGTCACTAATGATCTCCTGTTATATAAACAACTTCAATCCCATGCACTTAAGGAAATACTGTCTGTATGCCCCACATGCATATCCTTACTGCTAACTTATACACTATTCATCATCTGCCTCAGTGGTTGCGTCCTAAAGAATCCTAAGGAGAGAAGATGTGGTGTGTCTTTGAGGAGAAGTTCTCTGTTCTGTGAAGCTATCAGAGGAAGTGAGTTGCACCCGGCTGGCTGCTGACTGGAGAAGAAAGAAATAAAGACAAACTTCAGGCGTTTCCTGGAAGTGCTGTGCCATCACAAAGAACAGGATCACTGAATTCAACGTGTGTGTGTGTGTGCTCAGATGTTTTATCTCCACTTTGTGAGACTGTGTGTGTGTGTGTGTGTGTGTGTGTGTGTGTGTGTGTGTGTGTGTGTGTGTGTGTGTGTGTGTGTGTGTGTGTGTGTGTGTGTGTGTGTGTGTGTGTGTGTGTGTGCAGATGTTTTATCTACACCGTGAGTCTGTGTGTTTAGTGTGTGAGTTTGTTTTTCTCTGCACCAGACTTGTTGGGTCCTCCTTAGCTCAGAACCTCTATCTGCTCTCACTAGAGAATTCTATCAGACACAAATATTCCCAACGCAACATGACTCCTCTCCCATTTTGAGCTGTGGCTAAGGTTGGAGTTGTGTGTGTGTGCGCATGTGTTTTTGCGTGTTTGAATGTGGACTGCTGGGCTTACCATACGGGAGAAGGAAGTGCTCTGATTTCCCTAGACATCATGGTCAGGCTTCAGCGCTTCAGGACAGCATTCTTCTACCAATCAATGGAGTGAGGGAAGGAAGGATAGAAAAGGAGATGCAAAGAGAGATGGAGAGAGAGAGAGACAGACAGACATGCCAGAGTGTATAGAGAGAGAACAAATGTAGGAAAAGAAAGTGAGAAAACAACAGTGTAAAAATAGAGAGGGGAGAGCAGAAGGAGAATGCAGAAGGAGAGAGGAAGAGAGAAGGGTGGAGGTCAGAGAAGATATGAACAGACTGGGAGAGACAGAGACGATTGAGGAACTAAATAAATAATGTTTTTTAAGTATTAAAAACATGTGTAAAGTCAGTGAGACTATGGGGACCTACAGTATTAGCAACTTGTTACTCTCATCTCATCCAGCCAACTCAACACAACATACCAGGAAGTCCTGGACACTTCACTGTACACTACAGCACTACCAATGGGATGATGCAGAGAGTTTAGTGTGTGTGTGTGTCTGTGTAAACACGTGTGTGCTACTTTAACTGTAACTGCCACCTCGGGACGTGTGTTTAGGTCAAAGCCATCCATTCAGTTAGCCATTAGGAGTATGGGTCTCAGTCATAGTGCCATGGGGCTAGAGAAGACTGAGTCTCAGTCATAGTGCCATGGGGCTAGAAAAGACTGGGTCTCAGTCATAGTGCCATGGGGCTAGAAAAGACTGGGTCTCAGTCATAGTGCCATGGGGTTAGAAAAGACTGGGTCTCAGTCATAGTGCCATGGGGCTAGAGAAGAGAAGACTGAGTCTTAGCATAACCTCAAAGGAGTACCCACTGGCCACAGACATCAATTCAACATCTATTCCACATTGGCTCAATGTAATTTCATTGAAATTACATGGACACAGCGTTGATTTAACTGGTGTGCCCAGTGGGTGGAGGCATGCTTCCCAAACCCCTTCTGATGACTTCCAGAAGCATGGAGAGGGCTTGTGTGTGTGCTCCTGGAGAGGGTTTGGATGTAAGTAGTGGTACAGGGTCATACATACATTACATCAAAGTGGAGTAGTGTTCGATCCCCTATTTGATGGAGTTCATGTTTGAGTTATTGATTCAGTGTTGGTTCAGTGCTTTGTACTGTGTTGTGTTTGGCTGGTAGCTTCCCAATAAAAATCTGGCGTAGAATTGAGCTAGTTAGATTTGGTGCAGGATGATGCCTTGTAGTCTATATGCAAATGTATGTGTGGCTGTGAGTACAAATTAACTGTGTAGAGTAAACCTGTATATATCCAATGAGTTAAATCAGGAAGCATTGTTCTATCGGGGGTAAACAAATGAACAAGGTCTAATTTATAACCAAACTGGCCATTTCCTGTGAGGAATACAATTAGGCTAATTGAAAATGCTGGACATGTATTGATGCTGGCAGTCTAATTAATGCCCTCTTTCACTGGCATGAACAGCAAGCAGCCTGCTACCTATTTTGTGTCTGTGTCCCTTTGTGACAATGTTGAGTCACATAGGTTTGGGTGTGTATGTGTTTGTGTGTGTCTACAGTCGTGGCCAAACGTTTTGAGAATGACACAAATATTAATTTCCGCTAAGTTTGCTGCTTCAGTGTCTTTAGATATTTTTGTCAGATGTTACTATAGAATATTGAAGTATAATTACAAGCATTTCACAAGTGTCAAAGGCTTTTATTCACAATTACATGAAGTTGATGCAACGAGTTAATATTTGCATTGTTGACCCTTCTTTTTCAACACCTCTGCAATCTGCCCTGGCATGCTGTCAATTAACTTCTGGGCCACATCCTGACTGATGGCAGCCCATTCTTGCATAATCATTGCTTGGTGTTTGTCAGAATTTGTGGGTTATTGTTTGTCCACCCGCCTCTTGAGGATTGACCACAAGTTCTCAATGGGATTAAGGTCTGGGGAGTTTCCTGGCCATGGACCCAAAATATTGATGTTTTGTTCCCCGAGCCACTTAGTTATCACTTTTGCCTTATTGCAAGGTGCTCCATCATGCTGGAAAATTCATTGTTCGTCACCAAACTGTTCCTGGATGGTTGGGAGAAGTTGCTCTCGGAGGATATCTTGGTACCATTCTTTATTCATGGCTGTGTTCTTAGGCAAAATTGTGAGTGAGCCCACTCCCTTGGCTGCGAAGCAACCCCACACATGAATGGTCTCAGGATGCTTTACTATTGGCATGACACAGGACTGATGGTAGCGCTCACCTTGTACCTTTTGCAGAATATCAGTCTGTCCCTGATGTTTTTACTGGAGAGAAGTGGTTTCTTTCCTGCCCTTCTTGACACCAGGCCATCTTCCAAAATCTTCACCTCACTGTACGCGCAGATGCACTCACACCTCCCTGCTGCCATTCCTGAGCAAGCTCTGTACTGGTTGTGCACCGTTCCCGCAGCTGAATCAACTTTAGGAGACGGTCCTGGTGCTTGCTGGACTTTCTTGGGCGCCCTGAAGCCATCTTCACAACTATTGACCTGCTCTCCTTGAAGTTCTTGATGATCCGATAAATGGTTGATTTAGGTGCAATCTTACTGGCAGCAATATCCTTGCCTGTGAAGCACTTTTTGTGCAAACCAATGATGACGGCATGTGTTTCCTTGCAGTTAACCATGGTTTGCAGAGGAAGAACAATGATTCCAAGCACCACCCTCCTTTTGAAGCTTCCAGTCTGTTATTCTAACTCAATCAGCATGACAGAGTGATCTCCAGCCTTGTCCTTGTCAACACTCACACCTGTGTTAACGAGAGAATCACTGACATGATGTCAGCTGGTCCTTTTGTGGCAGTTCTGAAATGCAGTGGAATTTGGGATTCAGTTTGTTTGCATGGCAAAGAGGGACTTTGCAATTAATTGCAATTCATCTGATCACTCTTCATAACATTCTGGAGTATATGCAAATTGCCATCATACAAACTGAGACAGCAGACTTTGTGAAAATTAATATTTGTGTCATTCTCAAAACTTTTGGCCACGACTGTACATCCCCTTTGTTCCACACAGTACATTATGCTTCACATAGGTTTGTTGTGCATTACAAATCTGCTCACTGCTGTGTGTGTGAGAGAGAGAGAGAAATTGCTTGAATTCAGATGTGTGTATAATACTGTATATTTAATGATTAGACACACCTTTTCTCCATATTCTCAATGTCTGCAGTAGCTACTCTTTCCTCCATGTGCTGTTTGAAATCCACAGCTCCATCTCTGGGGTACAACAAACTTAAAGTAGCAGCGCTAGCATTTTGCTGTACAGTCACCCTTGCCTTGCTCTCCTGTTCTATAACACAGTTCCAGCCAGGTAAGACAGAGAGAGGAACACATGTCTTATGACAGAACAGTGACTGCCCCCCCCCCCCCCCTCCAACGGCCCTCTCCGCTCTGACACCTCCTATGTGGCGACCCCTGACCTCTCTCCTCTCGCTAAACAACTGTGATATCATGTTCCTCTCAGGTCACCCCACAGGGGATCCCCCCTGATTCATTAGAAACACAGACGGGTGACAACGGACCCTAAATTATTCAACACTCACTTGTGAGTCGGAGAGAAAGAAAGAAACCACCGCCATGTCGCTCTTCTGCCCTCTACCTCTCCATCCCTCCCAAATCAATCAATCCTGTTTAAAATGGTCTGTGTGTAGTGGACTAAAAATGGATGTGGGTACATTGGAGAGGCCTATAGACTGCTAAAGGTAATACACAGTGGCACCAGGCACAGTAAGACATCAGTTCTGAGGTATTTGGGAGGTTTCCTGTCACTGTGTGTGTGGCCCAGATCTCATTATGAGGTGAAAATAAGCAAAGAGACCTGTTGGGAGAGTTGTGTTGGCAGGAGGCCATACTGGAGAAGTGAGAGAACTGACCCAGACAACAGTCCTGCACAGCCCTTGGTTCTCCCCAGACCTGACTGCCCTTAACCAACACAAAAACATCCTATGGCGTTCTGCATTAGCATCGAACAGCCCCCGTGATATGCAGCTGTTCAGGGAAGCTAGAAACCATTATACACAGGCAGTTAGAAAAGCCAAGGCTAGCTTTTTCAAGCAGAAATTTGCTTCCTGCAACACTAACTCAAAAACGTTCTGGGACACTGTAAAGTCCATGGAGAATAAGAACACCTCCTCCCAGCTGCCCACTGCACTGAAGATAGGAAACACTGTCACCACTGATAAATCCACCATAATTGAGAATTTCAATAAGCATTTTTCTAAGGCTGGCCATGCTTTCCACCTGGCTACTCCTACCCCGGTCAACAGCACTGCACCCCCAACAGCAACTCGCCCAAGCCTTCCCCATTTCTCCTTCTCCCAAATCCATTCAGCTGATCTTCTGAAAGAGCTGCAAAATCTGGACCCCTACAAATCAGCCGGGCTAGACAATCTGGACCCTTTCTTTCTAAAATTATCTGCCGAAATTTTTGCCACCCCTATTACTAGCCTGTTCAACCTCTCTTTCGTGTCGTCTGAGATTCCCAAAGATTGGAAAGCAGCTGCGGTCATCCCCTCTTCAAAGGGGGGACACTCTTGACCCAAACTGCTACAGACCTATATCTATCCTACCGTGCCTTTCTAAGGTCTTCGAAAGCCAAGTCAACAAACAGATTACCGACCATTTCGAATCTCACCATACATTCTCTGCTATGCAATCTGGTTTCAGAGCTGGTCATGGGTGCACCTCAGCCACGCTCAAGGTCCTAAACGATATCTTAACCGCCATCGATAAGAAACATTACTGTGCAGCCGTATTCATTGATCTGGCCAAGGCTTTCGACTCTGTCAATCACCACATCCTCATCGGCAGACTCGACAGCCTTGGTTTCTCAAATGATTGCCTCGCCTGGTTCACCAACTACTTCTCTGATAGAGTTCAGTGTGTCAAATCGGAGGGTCTGCTGTCCGGACCTCTGGCAGTCTCTATGGGGTGCCACAGGGTTCAATTCTTGGACCGACTCTCTTCTCTGTATACATCAATGAGGTCGCTCTTGCTGCTGGTGAGTCTCGGATCCACCTCTACGCAGACGACACCATTCTGTATACTTCCGGCCCTTCTTTGGACACTGTGTTAACAACCCTCCAGGCAAGCTTCAATGCCATACAACTCTCCTTCCGTGGCCTCCAATTGCTCTTAAATACAAGTAAAACTAAATGCATGCTCTTCAACCGATCGCTACCTGCACCTACCCGCCTGTCCAACATCACTACTCTGGACGGCTCTGACTTAGAATACGTGGACAACTACAAATACTTAGGTGTCTGGTTAGTCTGTAAACTCTCCTTCCAGACCCATATCAAACATCTCCAATCCAAAGTTAAATCTAGAATTTGCTTCCTATTTCGCAACAAAGCATCCTTCACTCATGCTGCCAAACATACCCTTGTAAAACTGACCATCCTACCAATCCTTGACTTTGGCGATGTCATTTACAAAATAGCCTCCAATACCCTACTCAACAAATTGGATGCAGTCTATCACAGTGCAATCCGTTTTGTCACCAAAGCCCCATATACTACCCACCATTACGACCTGTACGCTCTCGTTGGCTGGCCCTCGCTTCATACTCGTCGCCAAACCCACTGGCTCCATGTCATCTACAAGACCCTGCTAGGTAAAGTCCCCCCTTATCTCAGCTCGCTGGTCACCATAGCATCTCCCACCTGTAGCACACGCTCCAGCAGGTATATCTCTCTAGTCACCCCAAAACCAATTATTTCTTTGGCCGCCTCTCCTTCCAGTTCTCTGCTGCCAATGACTGGAACGAACTACAAAAATCTCTGAAACTGGAAACACTTATCTCCCTCACTAGCTTTAAGCACCAACTGTCAGAGCAGCTCACAGATTACTGCACCTGTACATACCTATAATTTAGCCCAAACAACTACCTCTTTCCCAACTGTATTTAATTTTAATTAATTTATTTATTTTGCTCCTTTGCACCCCATTATTTTTATTTCTACTTTGCACATTCTTCCATTGCAAAACTACCATTCCAGTGTTTTACTTGCTATATTGTATTTACTTTGCCACCGTGGCCTTTTTTGCCTTTACCTCCCTTCTCACCTCATTTGCTCACATTGTATATAGACTTGTTTATACTGTATTATTGACTGTATGTTTGTTTTACTCCATGTGTAACTCTGTGTCGTTGTATCTGTCGAACTGCTTTGCTTTATCTTGGCCAGGTCGCAATTGTAAATGAGAACTTGTTCTCAACTTGCCTACCTGGTTAAATAAAGGTAAAATAAAAAATAAATAAATAAACAACAACACCCCCTTAACCAGTGCTGGAGGTGGAGTGAGATATCTGCACTCTGGACTGTGGTGAGACAACTTCAACCTGATAAAAAGCATGAGCAGGAGAAGAACAGAGCACTAGAGGAGAGGATCAGTGCTGGAGGAGAGATTGAGGGGGATGGCGTGTGACAACCCACTAGAGAGGTGGCCACCCCCGCAGAGAAGCCAGCAGAACAGCCCACCTCAGCTACCAACAAAAGTCTCGACACCACAGCAGAACAGTCCACACCAGACCCTGACCATAGCACCGACATCACAGCAGACCGGACAAATGAAGAATCCCAAGCCCAGGGGATCTCACACCCTCTGAACACCTCCCCTGTCAGCCACCCTGAAAGCCCACTGAGGACATACACAAGACACAGACTGTACTCCTTATGGACTGAAATGGGAAATATATACAAGACAACAAAAAAAATCCTAAGCAAAGGGTGTCTAAACTCTGGTGTCCAAACACCCAGCGCACCCTAGACCTTCTGTCTGAGGACCAACTAGGTTCACCTAGCCACATAATAATACACACAGGCACAAACGACCTGAGAACACAGCAGGAAAGGGTGGCCACAGCACTGAAGGGGGTGATTGAAAAAGCTTCTCTACTTTCCCCAATGCACAAGTGGTTATCTCCACCCTGCTACCAAGAAAAGACTTCCACCCTGCTACCATACAGCGGGTAAACGCAAGTATTTCCCTTGACTGTGCCTCAAAACCAAATGCTTTCCTGGCCCACCACTCCACCCTGGACTTGAACAGCCTCTATGACCAGGTCCACCTATACAAGGCAGCAGGGTCCACTTTTGTGCCCACCAGGACCCATGCCAAGAGGACCTACATTCAGACCACAACACCACCAGCCACATACACACCCCCACCCCAACCAATCAACACCCCCCCATGTCAACCATGCCTATACCCCATTTAGGCCCCCTCAGATCAGACCAAATGAACTGAGTAATATTAAAAAATGCTGTAGATGGAAGGAATGTTGTGTGGAAACCTATCAAAAAACAATTGGGCAACAACAAATTCAATCCCCTTTAGACAACTTCCTGGACAAAACGTTCCACTGTAATAGTGAAGGTGTAAACCTGGCAGTAGAAAATCTTAACAGTATATTTGACCTCTCAGCTTCCCTATCAAATCTAAACATTTCAAGCAGAAAACCGAAGAAAATGAACAACAATGACAAATGGTTTGATGAAGAATGCAAAAACCTAAGAAAGAAATTGAGAAACCTGTTCAACCAAAATCATAGAGCCCCAGAAAACCTGAGTCTACGCCTTCACTATGGTGAATCACTAAAACAATGCAGAAATACACTACGGAATAAGAAGGAACAGCACGTCAGAAATCAACTCAATGTAATTGAAAAATCCATAGACTCTAACCACTTCTGGGAAAATTGGAAAACACTAAACAAACAACAACACAAAGAATGATCTATCCAAAATGGAGATGTATGGGTAAACCACCTCTCCAATCTTTTTGGCTCTATAACAAAGAATAAAGAGCAAAAACATATACAGGATCAAATACAAATCTTAGAATCAACTATTAAAGACTACCAGAACACATTGAATTCTCCAATTACCTTGAATGAACTACAGGATAAAATAAAAACTCTCCAACCCAAAAAGGCCTGTGGTGTTGATGGTATCCTCAATGAAATGATCAAATATACAGACAATGAATTCCAATTGGCTATTCTAAAACTCTTTAACATCATCCTTAGCTCTGGCATTTTCCCCAATATTTCGAACCAAGGACTGATCACCCCAATCCACAAAAGTGGAGTCAAATTTAACCCGAATAACTACCGTGGGATATGCGTCAACAGCAACCTTGGGAAAATCCTCTGCATTATCATTAACAGCAGACTCGTACATTTCCTCAGTGAAAACAATGCGCTGAGCAAATGTCAAATTGTCTTTTTACCAAATTATCATACAACAGACCACAGTTTCACCATGCACAGCCTAATTGACAAACAAACCGAAACAGTGGCGAAGTCTTCTCATGCTTTGTTGATTTCAAAAAAGCCTTCAACTCAATTTGGTATGAGGGTCTGCTAAACAAATTGATGGAAAGTGGTGTTGGGGGAAAAAACATACGACATTATAAAATCCATGTACACAAACAACAAGTGTGCAGTTGAAATAGGCAAAAAAACACACATTTCTTCCCACAGGGCTGTGGGGTGAGACAGGGATGCAGCTTAAGCCCCACGGTCTTCAACATATATATCAACGAATTGGCGAGGGCACTAGAAAAGTCTGCAGCACCCGGCCTCACCCTACTAGAATCTGAAGTCAAATGTCTACTGTTTTCTGATGATCTGGTGCTTCTGTCACCAACCAAGGAGGGCCTAGAGCAGCACCTATATCTCCTGCATAGATTCTGCCAGACCTGGGCCCTGACAGTAAATCTCAGTAAAACCAGAATAATGGTGTTCCAAAAAAGGTCCAGTCTCCTGGACCACAAATACAAATTACATCTAGACACCGTTGCCCTAGAGCACACAAAAAACTATACATACCTTGGCCTAAACATCAGCGTCACAGGTAACGTCCACAAAGCTGTGAACAATCTGAGAGACAAGGCAAGAAGACCATTCTATGCCATCAAAAGGAAAATAAAATTTGACATACCAATTAGGATCTGGCTAAAAAGACTTGAATCAGTTATAGAACCCATTGCCCTTTATGGTTGTGAGGTCTAGGGTCTGCTCATCAACCAAGAATTCACAAAATGGTACAAACACCAAATGGAGACTCTGCGTGCAGAATTCTGCAAAAATATCCTCCGTGTACAACGTAAAACACCAAATAATGTATGCAGAGCAGTATTAGGCCGATACCTGCTTATTACCGAAATCCAGAAAAGAGCCGTTAAATTTTACAACCACCTAAAAGGAAGCTATTCCCAAACCTTCCATAACAAAGCCATCACCTACAGAGAGATGAACCTGCTCTGCTCACAAACACAAACAGACCCCACAGAGCCCCAGGACAGCAACACAATTAGACCCAACCAAATCACGAGAAAACAAAATGATAATTACTTGACACATTGGAAAGAATTAACAAAAAAACAGTGCAAACTAGAATGCTATTTGGCCCTAAACAGAGAGTACACAGTGGCAGAATACCTGACCACAGTGACTGACACAATATTAAGGAAATCTTTGACTAATGTACACACTCAGTGAGCATAGCCTTGCTATTGAGAAAGGCTGCTGTAGTCAGACCTGGCTCTCAAGAGAAGACCGGCTATGTGCACACTGCCCACAAAATGAGGTGGAAACTGAGCTGCACTTCCTAACCTCCTGCCAAACGTATGACCATATTAGAGACACATATTTCCCTCAGATTAAACAGATCCTCAAAGAATTTGAAAACAAACCCGATTTTGATAAATTCCTACATCTACTGGGTGAAATACCACAGTGTGCCTTCACAGCAGCAATATTTGTGACCTGTTGCCAAAAAAAGGGCAACCAGTGAGGAACAAACAAAATTGTAAATACAACCCATATTAATGTTTATATATTTTCCCTTTTGTACTTTAACCATTTGCACATCGTTACAGCACTGTATATATATATATATATATACATAATACAACATTTGAAATGTCTTCATTCTTTTGGAACTTCTGTGAATGTAATGTTAAGTGCTCATTTTTATTGTTTATTTCACTTTTGTATATTATCTACTTCACTTGCTTTGGCAATGTTAACATATGTTTCCCATGCCAATAAAGCCCCTTGAATTGAATTGAATTGAATTGAGATCGATAGAGAGGGAGCGAGAGAGAGAGAGAGAGAGAGAGAGCGAGAGCGAGAGAGAGAGAGATCTAATGGTCTCCGGACAGGAAAGATTTCCACCAGTGAACAGAGAAAGGCAGTAGATGTCAGCAAGGCAGTCTGACATCCTGCCAGTTACTGAGTATACAGTATATGTCTACAAACATCTATGATCTGCCACCATGGTACACAAAAAAACATTTGTTCTGGAGAGAGAGGACCGGTTAGGGAATCATACAACTGTAGAACTGCTCCCCCCTCCTCTGTCTCGCTCCCACTCGCTCTCTCTACCACCTCCCTCCCTCCATGCTACGCGAGCCAATTCTCTGGTGGAAACATTGTAAAAAAGGAAACAGGCATGTTGCCCCCAGCTCTTTTCTCTTTTAATAGGCGTTTAATAGACATATTCCTGACAGAGCTAACTGGAGTTCACCTTGATGTCACATAATAACAGCAGCCAGCACTAGGCTCATGATGAGGGATGGCTTCCATTCATGCGCACACTCTGTACAACTAAATAAAATCAGGAGGAAGAGGAGGGGGCAGACCTGGGTTCAAATACTATTTGAAATCATTTGAGCTTGATTGAGGTTGCCTGTTGTATTGGAACCAATTAAAACGTCTCAATAGTTCAAACCCTGCCCACCTGGTACCCCAGACAGGCTAAACCTAAACACTCAGTTTTTTGAAAGATTGCAAATAGTATTTGAACCCAGGTCTGGGAAATCACTTATAGATTTACTGTGAACTCCTTTATTCTCTCGTGTCTATTTTCCTGAGGCAGGGTGTGTGTATCTGTGTGTGGGAGACAGGCTGTGTGTATGTGGATGGCTCTGTTGTGTTGTCACAGTGAAGATAGACAGGCTCCTCTCTGAGTGGGTTTTTGTGTTGCGGGGTCAGGATCCGCTTTGGATGAGTGCTCATGTGTGGCTGAGGGAGTATGTCTTCACTCTCTCTACCACTCCCTCTCTCTTTCTCTATCTCCCTTCTCTCCCTAACTATCTCTAAACCCTCTCCTCTAGGGCTGGGAATTTCTAGGGACCTCACAATACAATATTATCAAGATTAGATGCCAATAGGATATGTTTTGGGATTCTCACGATTCTCACGATTCTATACAATATGTATTGCAATTAGATACTGCCATTTTATTTTGCGATTTGATGTTCCAAACATATTTTTCACGCTATGCCTGCTAAGATGATGGAGAACAAGCTTTATGATGAAAAATATGTTTCAGTGCAGGTCCATCCGATCCATCCCAGATAGCCGTGGTTAAACCAGATTACTGCTGCACCATTTGGAGCTGCAGACACAAAAGGATGGAAAAACAACCAGGATAATAGAATATCAAACTATGTTACTTCCTGGGTCAGGTCTGTCAGGGGATGTCTGACTACACCGCCGGTGTTTCTTGTTCAAGCTAAAGGACGTTTATTGTTGATTATTTCCTGTCTGTTGGACAAAGGTGAAGTCAGGACCACTGTACAGTCCCTACAGACTGAGGTTCGTTGTCTTGTGAATCCCACTTCAGACAAACAACAACTTATAAATGCTTTGTAGAGAATTCATAGTCTTTGTAGGCATAGCATAGGTGTCTCATCAATCATTTATAATCAATGTCATATTACATAAAGGGTCAAACTACATTCCAAATGGGCTTTATTAAAGCTTCATTGTTTCATTTGGTGGGACTGGTGTCTTTTGGAGTCAGTATTGTGATCAGCTGGTTGGTTCTGTGTTGTGGGTCTATCTGGGTGTGATGTTTGGTGTTGAGGTCTGGATCTATTGCAATTGTAGTTCAGTCATTTAGCAGACTCTCTTATCCAGAGTGACTTGCAGTTAGTGCTTTCATCTTAACATAGCTGGGTGAGACAACCACATGTCACAGTCGTAGTAAATGCATTTTCTTCCGCAATAAAGAATTTATCAGCAAAGTCAGAGCTAGTAGGAAAAGACGAAAGCAAAAATGGACTGAAGAAGACTGACTGAGGTGTCTTATTTAAGACAGTGTTTGAAGAGGTAACGTTTCAGATGGTTTTTTTGGAGAAGATGTGAAGCTGGTTCCACCATTGAGTTTCAAAGTTCAAGTTTTAATGTCACATGGGCAAGTACAGTGAAATGCCAACAGTGCAGTAATCAAGAATAATGTAATACTAAAAATAACAAGGTAGAACAAAAACACACGAGATATACAGTAAGAAATAAGTTGAACATGATGAAGTAAGTAAGCATGTAAGCATGAATGTTTGTATGTGTGTTGGAGTAGCAGTGTGTGTAGTGAGAGAAGAACTTGGACTGGGCCGAGTAGGAGCTGACCTCCTGTAGGGCTGAGTGGGAGCTGACCTCCCGTAGGGCTGAGTAGGAGCTGACCTCCTGTAGGGCTGAGTGGGAGCTGACCTCCCGTAGGGCTGAGTGGGAGCTGACCTCCTGTAGGGCTGAGTGGGAGCTGACCTCCCGTAGGGCTGAGTGGGAGCTGACCTCCTGTAGGGCTGAGTAGGAGCTGACCTCCTGTAGGGCTGAGTAGGAGCTGACCTCCTGTAGGGCTGAGTAGGAGCTGACCTCCCGTAGGGCTGAGTGGGAGCTGACCTCCTGTAGGGCTGAGTAGGAGCTGACCTCCTGTAGGGCTGAGTAGGAGCTGACCTCCTGTAGGGCTGAGTGGGAGCTGACCTCCTGTAGGACTGAGTGGGAGCTGACCTCCTGTAGGGCTGAGTGGGAGCTGACCTCCTGTAGGGCTGAGTGGGAGCTGACCTCCTGTAGGGCTGAGTGGGAGCTGACCTCCTGTAGGGCTGAGTAGGAGCTGACCTCCTGTAGGGCCGAGTAGGAGCTGACCTCCTGTAGGGCTGAGTGGGAGCTGACCTCCTGTAGGGCTGAGTGGGAGCTGACCTCCTGTAGGGCTGAGTGGGAGCTGACCTCCCGTAGGGCTGAGTAGGAGCTGACCTCCTGTAGGGCTGAGTGGGAGCTGACCTCCCGTAGGGCTGAGTGGGAGCTGACCTCCCGTAGGGCTGAGTAGGAGCTGACCTCCCGTAGGGCTGAGTGGGAGCTGACCTCCCGTAGGGCTGAGTAGGAGCTGAACTCCCGTAGGGCTGAGTGGGAGCTGACCTCCCGTAGGGCTGAGTGGGAGCTGACCTCCCGTAGGGATGAGTGGGAGCTGACCTCGCGTCGGGATGAGTGGGAGCTGACCTCCCGTAGGGCTGAGTGGGAGCTGACCTCCCGTAGGGCTGAGTGGGAGCTGACCTCCCGTAGGGCTGAGTAGGAGCTGACCTCCCGTAGGGCTGAGTGGGAGCTGACCTCGAGTCGGGGTGAGTAGGAGCTGACCTCACATCGGGGTGAGTGGGAGCTGACCTCCCGTAAGGCTGAGTGGGAGCTGACCTCCCATCAGGGAGAGATGACTGTCGTGTCTTTACTATCATTAAATGAAGACTTAGTTTTTATCAAAGATTCTCTGTAATTAGTATTACGCGTTCAAACTGATTAATCATGTAACTGTAATTAACTAGGAAGTCGGGGCACCAAGGAAAATATGCAGATTACAAAGTTATCATTTCCTAAAATAACTTTTCAGATATTTTCATATCTGATCAATAGTCTTCTGATTAATGAATTATTTACTTTACCTCACTTTAGTCTCATTCCAAACGTCGTAAATTGTTGGTTATCTGCACGAACCCAGTCTTCACTATGAGTCATCCATACGTAAATTGTCTTAAATAATTGATTTATTAACTACTAAGTAATTCACAGAAATGCATAAACAAAACAAACAAAGTAAATATGGTTACAAGAAATGATAGGAGAATGTGCCCTAGTGGGCTAAACCGGTATGGCGGCTTGTTAGACAAAAGGGAAGTGGGGGTCGACTAAGAAGTCACGACAGAGTTAATAATTATAACAATTGAAATGCTAATCCTTTACACATGAACGCTCACTCATTCGGGAACAATTGCAATCAATATATATATTTACGCTCAGTGTGTCGTCTTGATTGCTGTTGAAAAGTTTGTTTCTTTTGTAGATTGCTCTTTTCTCTCTCCATCGTGGTTATAGTGGATAGTTCAGAGAGACATTCATTCATGTTGTCGTAGAATGGATGCTTCGGCGGTTGTCGTTCTTCGCATTCAATGATACCAAATTCCTAGCTGCAGACTAGTAATTAATATCAAAGACTTATTATTCTTATCTTATTCTTATCTTATACTGTCGGTATCGATAGTCTAAGAGTTTAACCACGTGGTATGGTTAAAAGATTCAACAATGGTCTGCAACCTTTGTCCTCCTGTGATTGAGAGAAACATGGTCTACTTGAGGAATTCTCAAGATTGGGGTTTTATTCGCAAATGCAGAAAAGGGGCTGTCCCAGGATACCTGACCCCAACTGGGTTCATGGACGGTCCTCTGATTTAGTTCAACTCAAAATGGAATTGGAGTTTCCTTCATTAAACAGTCCAAAATCACATTCCACAATTTCACAAACAGTATCATACTCACTCATTCATCTTATACAACAATTAGATTTAAACCTCATATCTGAGGCTATTATATAAACAGCGTTATGGTAATGTGGCCGCACCGTCTCCCATGAGCTTCCCCAAGTTGTAACAAACGGACCAGTTCGTAGCTGGATTCTTCACCGATCTTTTATACTTTCTCCAAAAACATGAAATTTGTTCGTACTTCAAGTTCTGTGAGGTGCAAGAAATTCCTTTGTTCTCTATGAAAATTGACTCTGTCTCTTATACTGTGTCCATGAGGAGATAATCTCTTTGAGGAATTTACGACCTCACTGAACACAGCAGCCTGGTTGAAGGAGCAGAGAGAGCAGGGAGAGGGGGATGGTGCTTGCTGTACCCAAAATGGGCAACGTCATGACACGACCAAGAGACCAAAGGCGGCAGAACGGAGTGCTCAGGTTGAGGTGTAGGGTTTGAGCATAGCCTGAAGGTAGGGAGGGGCAGTTCTCCTTGCTGCTCCGTATGGGTGGGTGTTGTAGTTTTCAGTGAGAAGTCACACTTTGCAGTGACTGACCTGAAGCACAGACCTCTCCTTTCCAACCTCTTCTCTCCTTTATGACTTACTATTTATTGGTGTCTTTCTCCTTTTGCCCTGTTCCCTTCACCCCCTCCCCCTGTTCCCTTCCCTACGTTCCTCCCTCCCTCCCTCATCCTCTTCTTCTCTCTCGGCCTCTTCTCTCCGCTACCCCTACCCTCCAGGGTCTATTTGAGAATACACTATGCAGGTGTCAGGCAGGGGATCCGAAGCCATCCATTCTATAATCTAATGGAGTTACAGCCTTGCCTTCTTTGACCCTTAAAGTGTTTGCGGTGGCAGGCAGGGTTGTGTGTGGCAGGGCTGGCCTGGCTGCTGGCCTGGCTGCTGGCCTGGCTGCTGGCCTGGCTGCTGGCCTGGCTGCTGGCCTGGCTGCTGGCCTGGCTGCTGGCCTGGCTGCTGGCCTGGCTGCTGGCCTGGCTGCTGGCCTGACTGCTGGCCTGGCTGCTGGCCTGACTGCTGGCCTGGCTGCTGGCGGCGGCATGAGTGTGACATTCTCTCCTTCTCTCCTCCTAGTACTCAGCTGTCTGTTTGATCGCCACACCACACGGCAGATCTCATTTCAGAGTGAAAAGCTGGGTTTGACAAAGAGGGACCTTGAGTGCGGACGACTGATTGATTTGCGAGAGGGAGGGAGGGGGGATGAGGGGGGGAGAACGGGATGTGGAGGTACGGTTTGTCTGTCTGTGTAAACACATCTTCTAATCTAAAGCTACTGCGTAGCGCAGGGCCATGCGTCAGGGCCAGAGCCATTCCCTTCACAGACTAACTAACTGGCCATGGCCTGAGGTTCTATAGAACCAGAGCCATTCCCTTGACAGACTAACTAACTGGCCATGGCCTGAGGTTCTATAGAACCAGAGCCATTCCCTTCACAAACTAACTAACTGGCCTGAGGTTCTATAGAACCAGAGCCATTCCCTTCACAGACTAACTAACTGGCCTGAGATTCTATAGAACCAGAGCCATTCCCTTCACAGACTAACTAACTGGCCTGAGATTCTATAGAACCAGAGCCATTCTCTTCACAGACTAACTAACTGGCCTGAGGTTCTATAGAACCAGAGCCATTCCCTTCACAGACTAACTAACTGGCCTGAGGTTCTATAGAACCAGAGCCATTCCCTTCACAGACTAACTAACTGGCCTGAGGTTCTATAGAACCAGAGCCATTCCCTTGACAGACTAACTAACTGGCCATGGCCTGAGGTTCTATAGAACCAGAGCCATTCCCTTCACAGACTAACTAGCTGGCCTGAGGTTCTATAGAACCAGAGCCATTCTCTTCACAGACTAACTAACTGGCCTGAGGTTCTATAGAACCAGAGCCATTCTCTTCACAGACTAACTAACTGGCCATGGCCTGAGGTTCTATAGAACCAGAGCCATTCCCTTCACAGACTAACTAACTGGCCTGAGGTTCTATAGAACCAGAGCCATTCCCTTCACAGACTAACTAACTGGCCTGAGGTTCTATAGAACCAGAGCCATTCCCTTGACAGACTAACTAACTAACTGGCCATGGCCTGAGGTTCTATAGAACCAGAGCCATTCCCTTCACAGACTAACTAGCTGGCCTGAGGTTCTATAGAACCAGAGCCATTCTCTTCACAGACTAACTAACTGGCCTGAGGTTCTATAGAACCAGAGCCATTCCCTTCACAGACTAACTAACTGGCCTGAGGTTCTATAGAACCAGAGCCATTCTCTTCACAGACTAATTAACTGGCCATGGCCTGAGGTTCTATAGAACCAGAGCCATTCCCTTCACAGACTAACTAACTGGCCTGAGGTTCTATAGAACCAGAGCCATTCCCTTCACAGACTAACTAACTGGCCTGAGGTTCTATAGAACCAGAGCCATTCTCTTCACAGACTAACTAACTGGCCATGGCCTGAGGTTCTATAGAACCAGAGCCATTCCCTTCACAGACTAACTAACTGGCCTGAGGTTCTATAGAACCAGAGCCATTCCCTTCACAGACTAACTAACTGGCCTGAGGTTCTATAGAACCAGAGCCATTCTCTTCACAGACTAACTAACTAGCCTGAGGTTCTATAGAACCAGCCAGGGTCTCTCTTATTTTCAACAGAGTAGATAACTAAAGTCTAATGGGATGGATGGATGCACGGTCTGATTCTCAGTGCTGTTTTCCTGTCTTCTCTTCTCTGGTTGTCCCACTCTTCTGCTCTGGCTGATGGGGAAACCTCCTGCTGAAAGAGACAGGAGGGCTGATGGGTACTCTTCATTTTGGTTCAGGCCTAGTCTTGAAGTGAGTGGTTGTGACATGCTGTGCCCCACACCAGCAGTATAACGAGAATATAACGGTTTCTCTACAGCTTGTTTTAATGCGTTAATGTTTTAATGCTTTCCTCCATTATCCATCTCTCCCTCTATCACTACCTCTCTCCCCCTCTCTCTCTCTCTCTCTCTTTCTCTTTCTCTCTCTCTCTCTCCCTCTCTCTCTCTCTCTCTCTCTCTCTTTCTTTCTCTCTCTCTCCCTCTCCCTTTATTACTACCCCTCTCTCTCTCTCCCCCCTCTCTCTTTCTCTCTCTCTCTCTCTCTCTCTCTCTCTCTCTCTCTCCCTTTATTACTACCCCTCTCACTCTTTCTCCATTGCTCTCCCCCTCTCTTTCTGCCTCTTCAGTTCACACTCATTCTCCCCCTCACTTTTAACATTCTTTCTCTCTCCCTCTCCCCCCCCCCTCTCTCTCTTTTGAAACTGATTTGGGATGCAGAATGACTAAATAATAAATAAAGTTATATGAGAGAGAGGGGGGGAGAGAGAGAGAGAGAGGGGAGAGAAAGAGAGAGCGAGAGAGAGAGAGGGAGAGAGAGAGGATAAAGAGGAGACGGATGGAGGGAGAGAGAGGAAGGGAGGATCATTATTTATTCCTTTGGTTGATGACAGCTGTGGGAATTCAGAAATAAAGCCTATTGAGAGCCTACACACACACACACACACACACACACACACACACACACACACACACACACACACACACACACACACACACACACACACACACACACACACACACACACACACACACACACACGCCTGTGTTCTGTTCCTCCTCACAGCAGCATAGTAAAACACCTGCAAAGAGTTTCACCGCCGCACAGAGAACTAGGGCTCAGGGAATCAAGCTGTTTCATTTAGAGAAGAGGGAGGGGTGGAGGGGGAGAGAGGACTGATAAAAGCTCTTTATGAAACCATTAGTCCTATAGAAATCAATCAATCCTTTCAGCTGGTCATGTGATGAGTAACCATGAGATTTAACCAGAGCTGATGCATAGACCCTACATAACTTTAGCTCAGAGGGTTAATTACGCTATTTAGGAATGCAGGCAGTATGAGTTTGATTCCCTAGTCAGTGTCCTGGAATGGAGGAGGGTTAGTGGAAGATATTGCCACAGGCAGCAGGAAATTAGCAGCGCTCGCTCACAGATGTTAAAGTGTAATAAAGGATCATCTGAGTGAGAACCCCGTGACCAGGCCTCCATCTGTCACCTGCTAACACCACTTTACCAACGTGCAGACAGAGCTATATCCATGCCTCTCTTTTTCTCTACTTTCTTCATCTCATGGTTTCTTTCTCTCTTTTTTTCTCTTAATCCCGCCCTCTCCATCTTTCTCTCTGTCTCTCTCACTCTCTCCCTACCTCTCTTTCTCTCTCCTCTCCTTCTCTTGTGGTCTCGCTCCCTCCACTCCCTCCCAATATCTCTCTGTCTGTTTTGAGGAGGTGTGATGGAGACACAGACAGCAGCCTTGAGTCCATGCAGCTCAGTCAGTCAGCCAGCCAGTCATTCAGTCAGTCAGTCTCATACCAGATTGATATTCTCTTCAGGTTACAGATGGGCCACGCTGATGAAAAGCAACCAATGTCCATCATTCTTTGAAAGTGCTCCTCTTTTAATATTGCAAACTGAAAAACTAAAACTGTGCTTGTGGTGAGGAATACATATTAGTCATACATAGCTGGTGCTATCACTGTACTGTAGCCAGCTACACAAATGAGATAGTCATCTAGGTCATTTGTGAGGGAGGCCTTTGAGTGTTTATGAATGCTGGGATCCTAGAGTAGCATTTCAACTGATAGAACTGCTTTGCTTTCACAGCATTGTCACATTTATGACGTTGCTGCTAACCGCGGTTTATGGATGTTTCTATGTATGCTGTAACAGTCACATGAAGGCTTTATAGTGAGCAATGCTTCTTCAGCTCTCCTTAATGTAAGTTAGTTACTGGGCCCATATCTCACCAGCCCCCTTGTCTTTCATAGGGGAGAGAGAAATGAGAAAACATTTTATTTTGGAGAGACAATAAATCTGTGAAATGGAAAAACTGAATCCATTAAAAAATGTAATGACTTGAGAGAGTCTGTGAGCGTCTGTCTGTTAACGTCTGTCCTTTATAGATATGTTTGTGTGATTCTTCTGGCCGAAGCCAGAGGTGTAAAAACTAAGAAGTGTTGCTTTTCTGTTTAAAAAAACCTCTGTTAATTACAGCATTTGCTTTCTAGACAGGAGTGGAAGAGAACATATTATTTCCATTACAGAATACTTGAAGTGGTGGTTATATTTGCTGCTGTTTTTCAACAGTAAGTAGCAACAAACTGGTGCAATAGCCAATTACTCCAGCTCTAGCCATGAGAAATTAGCAACAATAGAATCAATGCCATATTGAATGTAGATTTGACCCTGTTCTATTTTTGACTAGACACGACACACACACACACACACACACACACACACACACACACACACACACACACACACACACACACACACACCCTCTCTCTCTCTTAGTTACCAGGAGGAAGAGGATGGTAGAGGGGAAGTGGTGGTGAATATTGATGCTGCTGGTATTGATTGAGGACCTGTAGGGTTTGTCTTCATGTTTGTGTGTATGTGTGTGTAGGGATTGTCTTTGTTTATTCATCCTGCCTGCTGCCCCCATCCTGGCTGTCTTTCCAGGAGCCTTTATGGGGCATCCAGTCTGAGGCTGGCTGCCTGGCTGCACATTATGAGGGCAGTATAGAAGGCCCATTAAAATGACTGGGCAAACACACTGTTTTCTGCTCTGATACTCAACACAGGTCAATCATGGAAACCAGTCCTGGTGTGTGTCCCAAATCGCACCCTTTTCCCTATATAGTGCATTACTTTTGACCAGGGTCCCTACGGCTTTGGTCAAAGGTAGTGCACTATATAGGGAATAGGGTGCCATTTTGGATGCAACCCAAAGCTGTGGACTGTGCACACAAGGCCAGAGAAAGAGAAAGAGAGAGAGAGATTAACAGCTCACATATTCAACATTCTGCTATAGTATCTTACTGTATAGTGTATAACTAACTGTATTACCTAATGCTGTTAGAACTGTAGTATTACCTGGAACACAGAGACATGTGATGTATGTAATCTACCTCAAACTTAATGAAGTTGGAAAATTAGCCTAGTTCTTAACAGACCCTGCATCTAAGAGAGTTCTGTGAATTTGATCAGGTGACTTTAGGGCTGTTTACTGCAGTCAGATTTCAGGTGTGTGAGAGATACCAGTGGTAATGCTAAATTGGGTTCTTTGCTCTGATAGCTAGCAGGTCTATGAGAGGGTTGTGGTGAACACTGTGTTGTGGCCTGTGGGTTGGAAAAGCACTGGATTGGAGCGTTGTGTAACCACAGCGTTCAGCATTAAGTGCCACTTATTCAGATTACTGCACTGCTCAGATAGAATCACCTGTTTTCACAACACTGAGTGGAGAGAGTGCCTGGTTTTCTCTCTCTTTTTCTGCCTGGGTTTATACTGATGATTATTCTGATATAGGAGTTATTATGTAGATTAGTTTTGACCTCATCGATCATCAGATCCTGACCTGTACAGTATGTAACCCTGTATACAAACAGCATGTATACCTGCTGGTCTGTATCTCTCCAGAAACCTGCTCAAAGGGCAGATGTCCCCCCCTCTACCTCACAGCTGTTCTGCATTGCCACCATGCTGTCACTGTCACAAGGTCTTACTCACCTGCCTCACCCATCTGACTGGTCCCTCCCCCCTCCAGGCTCCAGTACTGGAGGGGCACCCACCCAGTGCCAATACCCACCCAGTGCCAATAACCCTCCTCTTCACTGGCTACTCCTAGACAAATCCCCTGACCTGTCTCTCCCTCCCTCTGTCCTGTGGTAAAGATTGGAGGGATTGGGCTCTGTCAACTATCACTGGTTGTGAGGGTGGGAGGCCAGTATGCCCTCTGGGCCCTATAGTGTTGACAGGAGGCAGGACACTACTCTCTCCCAGTCTGGATATGATATAACCTCATGACTACTGGATATATACACATGTATTTCTCTACTGCTACTGTCCTGCTATTGTTGTTATGTCTGTTGTGATTGGCTGGATGACACCTGGCCCGCCCCAGAATCAATTAAAGCAACACTCCAGACGTTGACAGGCGAGAGGGAAGGCTAATGAGTATGACAAGTTAATCATTATGAGGGTAGATGCTTTCTGTGTGTGTGTGTGTGTGTGTGTGTGTGTGTGTGTGTGTGTGAACTCAGTCGGCCCGGCCCATTTGTGTGTAGCTGAATGTGTGTGTTTGAAGTGTGTAACAGTTATTCACACCTTCAGACCTCATTAACATGTACACTGTAAACCACTCTGTTTGTGTGAGTGCACGAGTGTGTGTGCGTGTGCATTTGTGTGTACATCAGCTCTGTCCCTGTGCCAGCCAGCACTGTCCTGTATGCAGACTGCAGCACATGGAGCGAGCACTATATTTTACTGTAGTGAACACACAGGAGACATGGAGGCAGGTAGTCAGTGTGTGTTGTTGTTCCAGCCAGCCAGCCAGGCTTCTCAGGTAGTTCATCTCCCCAACACTAGCTGACTCAAGACCACGACTTGAAAGCAAGCTCAGAACCTGGCATCAAAGCCCCAATGGTCATGAGACCAAAGAAGGGTTCTCCCTTCCTCTCGTACTTCTTCTTATCTTTCTTTCTTGCTTGCATTCTCTGTTTCTAACTCTCTCTCTCACACACACACACACACACACACACACACACACACACACACACACACACACACACACACACACACACACACACACACACACACACACACACACACACACACACACACACACACACACACACCTCAGTCTCTCTCACTCTACTGCAGTCATGTTGATATTATCCGCAGGCTTGGGTTGTTCATGTTCTGTAACCTTCCTCTGGCTGGAGAACAAGAAAAGATGTTGAATTGGCAATACAATGGTCCAGAAGTGTAATTACTTCCTGAATGATTATAATTGCATTTTGTCGATGACATTGTCTCTCTGACTCCCCCCCCAGGGCTCTGTCTAGAAACACCTGAAAGGGGAACTTCTATATTTCCTCTGTATGTTAAACACAACTGACAGTTAACTTCTTCAAGTATTGACAAAATGTAAATCTGTCACATTGGCACAAAGATTCTGGCAAGATTTGTTCAATTATTCAGTTAACTTATTGGATTTCTCCTTTAGTCAGTGTAGGCTGGTAGTACTGGGATGAGTAAGAACTCTCTGTCTTCTTCCCCTGACTGTGCCTCCTGGGATCTGAACCTATAACCTTCTGGTCTGGTGACTGACACAGTGGCTGTACTGGTCTGCTACCTGTCTGTTATGTCAACATAGCAACATGGGATGGATGGATATGAACTCTGGGATATTAGGTCTAGGCCACAGGGGATCTGTTCCTATAACCTTCTGGTCTTGTGACTGACACAGTAGCTCTGATTCAACGTCAACACAGCAACACGTGAATGATGGATGTGAACTATGGGACATAGGAAGAGGGGTATACAACTGGGATGTACCTATACTTGTGAGCCTACTAAATGTACCTATACTTGTGAGCCTACTTTAAACTGATTTGGGATGCAGAATGGCTAAATAATAAATACGGTTATGAGAGAGGAGAGAGAGAGAGAGAGAGAGAGAGGGGGAGAGAGAGAGGGGGAGAGGGGGGGGAGAGAGAAGGGGGGAGGAAGGGGGAGAGAGGGGGAGAGAGAGAGAGAAGGGGGGAGAGAGAAGGGGAGGAGAGGGGGGAGAGAGAGAGAGAAGGGGGAGGGGGAGATTTCTCTATTTACTCCTGTGTCTTTTACAATTACATGCATGTGTGTTTTTCTTGTGTACAAGATACTTCCCATATATGAAACCCAGTGAAAACCCAGAGAGGAACATTTGAGACAGAAACCTCAGCTGGCCTCAAAAGACCAGCGGTAAAATCCACTCAGAAGCGAACATGTTCTCTTGGTTATGAAAAATGGAAGACAATTACATTCACCAGCCCAACTTCCCTCCAGCCATCAACCATCCCTCCTTCCCCCAACCCCACCCACACTACAGTACAGAGACATGACTGACTCTATTCTCAGTCTATTTCAATTTGGAGGGAAATTGGTTCCTTGTTGAATTATTAATCCACGGCACTGATTCTAAATCCAGTTTTTGAATCTATTCCATATTAAAAATGCATCGTGGGACATGGTGGATTTGAATATGGTGGAGTCTGGAGACATGACATGGCCAAGTATCCCATCAGCCATTCCTGTTTAGCGGTCGGGAGGGAGACTGGCACAGGCCTTGTGGGGAAGTAGTTGTGGTGGTTGTGGTGGCTGTGAGTGTGTATAAATAATATTCTGAGGTTTAAAAATAGGAAACATACTTTTTATTTTCATCAAAGCATAATTCCTCAAAAGAAGCAGACCTGCAGTCTTTTCTATGATGTGTCATAAATGATTTTGTCAAAATCATATTTTTAGTACCGTTTTGGTATACAGTTGAAGTCAGACATTTACATACACCTTAGCCAACTACATTTAAACTCAGTTTTTCACAATTCCTGACATTTAATCCTAGTAATTCCCTGTCTTAATTCCCTGTCTTAGGCCAGTTAGGATCACCATTTATTTTAAGAATGTGAAATAATAGTAGAGAGAATGATTTATTTCAGCTTTTATTCCTTTCATCACATTCCCAGTGGGTCAGAAGTTTACATACACTCAATTAGTATTTTGTAGCATTGCCTTTTAAATTGTTTAACTTGGGTCAAACGTTTTGGGTAGCCTTCCACAAGCTTCCCACAATAAGTTGGGTGAATTTTGGCCCATTCCTCCTGACAGAGCTGGTGTAACCGAGTCAGGTTTGTAGGATCGTTGCTCGCACACGCTTTTTCAGTTCTTCCCTCAAATTTTCTTTGTGATGGCCACTCCAATACCTTGACTTTGTTGTCCTTGACTTTGGAAGTATGCTTTGGGGCACTGTCCATTTGGAAGGCCCATTTGCATCCAAGCTTTAACTTCCTGACTGATGTCTTGAGATGTTGCTTCAATATATGGGGTACCAGGGGTGGCAGGGTAGCCTAGTGGCTAGAGCGTTGGACTTGTAACTGAAAGGTACAAATCTGTCGTTCTGCCCCTGAACAGGCAGTTAACCCACTGTTCCTAGGCCGTCATTGAAAATAAGAATTTGTTCTTAACTGACATAGCTAGTTAAATAAAGGTACATTTAAATATCCACATAATTTTCCTCCTCATGGTGCCATCTATTTTGTTAAGTGCACCAGTCCCTCCTGCAGCAAAGCACCCCCACAACATGATGATACCACCCCCGTGCTTCACAGTTGG